>NC_053389.1:26558300-26858300 GCF_905171765.1 Bufo bufo | reverse complement strand
AATTTCTTAAAATAGCCAAGCAAGTGAGCTCAGCTATTTTCAGAAATTCTATAGCAGTGAATGGAGAGCCCACCACGCATGGACGGCCACCTCTCCATTCACCATTGTGGAACTGCCAGAAATAGCCAAGCCAGCACTTCCATAAAGGTGAATGGAGACCATGCTTGTAGAGTTGAGTGAACCCGAACTGTAAAGTTCAGGTTCGTACCAAACTTTAGGTTTTTCGGCACCCAGACCCGAACCCGAACATTTACGTAAAAGTTCGGGATCGTTGCTTTCTTGGCGCTTTTTGAAAGGCTGCACATACTACTTGCCCCAAAAGGCCATCACAGCCATGCCTACTATTGGCATGGCTGTGATTGGCCTACTGCAGCATGTGACCCAGCCTCTATTTAAGCTGGAGTCACGTAGCGCCGCCGTTACTCTGCTCGGATTAGTGTAGGGAGAGGCTGCAGCTGCTGTGAGGGAGAGATCAGGGAGAAATCTTATCAACAACTGTTTTATGTACTCAGCGATCTACAGCAAATGTGTTTTGTGGGTGCAGTGCACAATTTTTTAAGCCTGCCCTGAGCCAACTACTGCTGAAAACAATTTTTTTTTACTTAACTTAGTCAATATCAATACATAATCGGCAGCCATTTTATGCAACGATAGTGCACCAGCACAGGCTATTTGCATGTCTGCAAGTCCAGAAATACAGCTTTTTGCTTACTGGGGTTAAAAAAATACATCTGTTAAATATAGTGCACATCTGGGATTACACGTGCATAAGTGATTGTCACATTTAGGACAGAAATACAGCTTTTTGGTTACTGGGGTGAAAAAACCCTCTAATATACTGCAAATCTGGGATTACACGTGCATAAGTGAGTGTCACATTTAGGCCACAAATACCGCTGTCATATAGAGTTAAATATGAAAATATAATTGTGTTACTTACTTTGATCCAGCAGTTTATAAAAAAAACGAAGTTTTATCATATGCAAATTCGGTCTCTACCAGCAAGTAGGGCGGCTACTTGCTGGTAGCTGCTGCAGAAATCCGCCCCCTCCTCTTGTTGATTGACAGGGTCAGCCGGGATCTCCTCCTCCGGCCAGCCCTGTCGGCATTTCAAAAATCGCGCGCCTGTGTTGATTCGGCGCAGGCGCTCTGAGATGAGGAGGCTCGTCTCCTCAGAACTCCCTCAGTGCGCCTGCGCCGATGACATCACCGAAATAGAAGACGTCATCGGCGCAGGCGCACTGAGGGAGTTCTGAGGAGACGAGCCTCCTCATCTCAGAGCGCCTGCGCCGAATCAACACAGGCGCGCGATTTTTGAAATGCCGACAGGGCTGGCCGGAGGAGGAGATCCCGGCTGGCCCTGTCAATCAACAAGAGGAGGGGGCGGATTTCTGCAGCAGCTACCAGCAAGTAGCCGCCCTACTTGCTGGTAGAGACCGAATTTGCATATGATAAAACTTCGCTTTTTTAATAAACTGCTGGATCAAAGTAAGTAACACAATAATATTTTCATATATCGCTATATAACTAATTTAACTAGCCCCAAAAAAAAAATCACTTTAGTGGGGTGACAGAAGCCCTTTAAAAAAAAAATGTTTAAATGCAATACCCTACATCAGGGTTTTTATTGGCGGTTAATTATTTTTAACAGACTTAACCACTTTTTACTTTGCTTTGTAAACGCTAACTATGAGGAAAACATCTAATTAGGGACACGGTCATGGTCGTGGTGGTGGTGTTGGTGGAGCCTCTGGTGCAGGGAGAGGACGTGGCCGTTCTGCCACAGCTACACGTCCTACTGAACCTACTACCTCAGGTCCCAGTAGACGCCAGAATCTACAGCGATATTTGGTCGGGCCTAATGCGGTTCTAAGGATGGTAAGGCCTGAGCAAGTACAGGCGCTAGTCAATTGGGTGGCCGACAGTGGATCCAGCACGTTCACATTATCTCCCACCCAGTTTTCTGCAGAAAGCGCACAGGTGGCGCCTAAAAACCAATGCCCATCAGTCTGTCACATCACCCCCGTGCATATTGTGGAACCTGTCTGAGCCTCAAGTCGTGCAGCAGTCTCTTATGCTGTTTGAAGACTCTGCTGACAGGGTTTCCCAAGGGCATCCACCTAGCCCTTCCCCAGGGGTGAAAGACATAGAATGCACTGACGCACAACCACTCATGTTTTCTGATGAGGACATGGGAATACCACCTCAGCACGTCTCTGATGATGACGAAACACAGGTGCCAATTGCTGCGTCTTTCTGCAGTGTGCAGACCGAAAAGGAGGTCAGGGAGGAAGACTGGGTGGAAGACGATGCAGGGGACGATGAGGTCCTAGACCCCACATGGAATGAAGGTCGTACCACTGACTTTCAGAGTTTGGAGGAAGAGGCAGTGGTGAGACCGAGCCAACAGCGTAGAAAAAGCGGGAGCAGGGTGCAAAAGCAGAGCAGCCGTCGCCAAAACAGTTTGCCTGCTACTGGCCACCGTCACCAGGGACCGAGCACACCAAAGGCAGCTTCAAGGAGTTCCCTGGCATGGCATTTCTTCACACAATGTGCTGACGACAAGACCTGAGTGGTTTGCACGCTGTGCTATCAGAGCCTGAAGCGAGGCATTAACGTTCTGAACCTTAGCACAACCTGCATGACCAGGCATCTACATGCGAGACACGGGCTGCAGTGGAGTAAGCACCTTCAAGACCAAGAAAGTGCTCAGGCCCCTCATGCTCCCTCTTCTGCTGCTGCCTCGGCCTCTTCCTCCACCTCTGGAGGAACGTTGGCACCTGCCGCTTAGCAAACAGAGGATGTGCCACCAATAACACCACCTCCGTCACCAAGCATCTTCACCATGTCACACGGAAGCGTTCAGCTCTCCATCTCACAAACCTTTGATAGAAAGCGTAAATTCCCACCTAGCCACCCTCGATCCCTGGCCCTGAATGCCAGCATTTCTAAACTACTGGCCTTTGAAATGCTGTCATTCAGGCTGGTGGAGATGGACAGCTTCAAACAGCTCATGTCGCTTGCTGTCCCACAGTACGTCGTTCCCAGGCGCCACTACTTCTGCCCTCCCTGCACAACCAAGTATCGGATAAAATCAAGTGTGCACTGGTCAACGCCATCTGTGGCAAGGTCCACCTAACCACAGATACGTGGACCAGTAAGCACGGCCAGGGACGCTATATCTCCCTAACTGCACATTGGGTAAATGTAGTGGCGGCTGGGCCCCAGACGGAGAGCTGTTTGGCGCACGTCCTTCCGCCGCCAAGGATCACAGGGCATCATTCTTTGCCTCCTGTTGCCTCCTCTTCCTAGTCGGCTTCCTCCTCCTCTTTTACCACCTCCTCATCCGGTCAGCGACAGACATTCACCACCAACTTCAGCACAGCCAGGGGTAAACGTCAGCAGGCCGTTCTGAAACTGATGTGTTTGGGGGACAGGCCCCACACCGCGCAGGAGTTGTGTATAGAACAACAGACCGACAAGTGGTTGCTGCCAGTGAGCCTCAAGCTCGGCCTGGTGGTGTGCGATAATGGGCAAAATCTCGAAATCTCGTTGCAGCTCTAGGACTAGCCGGTTTGACGCACATCCCTTGCATGGCGCACATGCTGAATTTGGTGGTGCAGAAATTCATTCACAACTACCCCGACATGTCAGAGCTGCTGCGTAAAGTGCAGGCCATCTGTGCGCGCTTCCGGCGTTCTCATCCTGCCGGCACTTGGCTGTCTGCTCTACAGCGTAACTTCGGCCTTCCCGCTCACCGCCTCATATGCAACGTGCCCACCAGCACGCACGGGTCAGTCGCACTGCGGAACAGCACCACCTCACCACCAATAACTGGGCCTCCATGCGAGACCTGTGTGCCCTGTTGCACTGTTTCAAGTACTCCACCAACATGGCCAGTGGCGATGACGCTGTTATCAACGCTACAATACCACTTCTATGTCGCCTTGAGAAAAAACTTAGGGTGATGATGGAAGAGGATGTGACCCAGGACGAGGAGGAGGAAGAGGGGTCATCCCTAACACTTTCAGGCCAGTCTTTTAGAAGTGGCTCAGAAAGAGGATTTTTGCAACAGCAGAGGCCAGGTACAAATTTGGCCAGCCAGGGCCCATTACTGGAAGAGGAGGAGGAGGATGAGGAGGAGGATGGGGATGAAGCAGGTTCACAGCGGGGTGGCACCCAACGCAGCTCGGGCCCTTCACTGGTGCGTGGCTGGGGGATACGGAGGACGCAGACGATACGCCTCCCACAGAGGACAGCTTGTCCTTACCTCTGGGCAGCCTGGCACACATGAGCGACTACATGCTGCAGTGCCTGCGCAACGACAGCAGAGTTGCCCACATTTTAACGTGTGCTGACTACTGGGTGGCCACCCTGCTGGATCCACGGTACAAAGACAATGTGCCGTCCTTAATTCCCTCACTGGAGCATGATCGGAAGATGCGCGACTACAGGCGTAAGCTGGTAGTCGCTCTTCTGAGAGCATTCCCGACTGACGCCGGGGGACAAGTGGAAGCACAAGGCGAAGGCAGGGGAGGAGGAAGAGGTCGCCAACGCAGCTGTGTCAGCGCCAGCACCTCAGAAGGCAGGGTTAGCATGGCCGACATGTGGAAAAGCTTTGTCACCTCGCAGCAACAACCGACCCCAACTGCTGATATGGAGCGTGTTAGCCGGAGGCAGCATTTGAGCAACATGATTGAACAGTACCTGTGCACACGCCTACACGTACTGACTGATGGTTCTGCCCCATTCAACTTCTGGGTCTCCAAATTGTCCACATGGCCAGAGCTTGCCCTGTATGCCTTGGAGGTGCTGGCCTGCCCTGCAGCCAGTGTACTTTCTGAACGTGTATTTAGCACGGCAGGAGGCGTCATTACAGACAGACGCAGCCGCCTGTCCACAGCCAACGTGGACAAGCTCACGTTCATTAAAATGAACCAGGCTTGGATCCCACAAGACTTGTCCGTACCTTGTGCCCTTGTGCAGAATAGACATTTATACCACCATCAATTATACATTCTTGTAAGTCAAGTGCAATGATTCTTTGTTTTATTTTTTATTTTTTATTTGTCCCAATATTTTAAGGGCTACCTACCCCAATAAAAAATATTAAAAAATATTGTTGGCCACCTCCTCCTCCTCCATTGCTGCCTCCACCTACAACACCACATTCACCGCCTTCTCAACCTCCGACTCCATATCCACCTCCTTCTCTGAGTTGCAGGTTAATAATTTGTAATTTTTAGTTATTTTATTTCATTTTAAGTTATTTCTCTATCCACATTTGTTTGCAGAGCAGTTGCCATGCTCTTAAGCACATTTTACTGCCTTTTACATCCCTCTAGCCTTTTCAAGGACTATTTTAGAGCCATTTTAATGCAAAAAAGTGCCCTAAATTGAAAATAAATCTTATTTTCAATTGTCGGGTGACATTTTACCATTTTTGGCGTATACAAACCCCTGCTGTGCCTGGGTGACAAGAACCTCTGTTCTATTGCTGGGTGACATGAACCCCCTTTTGCCGTGAATGAACCCCTGCTCTGCATTGCTGACAGGGAACTAAATTTAGTGAAAACATCTGTTACTGATTGGAAGATGCGCGACTACAAGCGCACGCTGATGATGGCATTCCCACCTGACAGCGGGGGCACAGTGGAAGCACAAGGCGAAGGCAGAGGAGGAGGAAGAGGTCGCCAACGCAGCTGGGGCACCGCCAGCACCTGAGAAGGCAGGGTTAGCATGGCCCAAATGTGGAAAAGCTTTGTCAGCCTTGGAGGTGCTGACCTGCCCTGCAGCCAGTGTATAGTGTGAACGTGTGTTTAGCACGGCAGAGAGCATTATCACAGGCCGCAGCCAATGTGGACAAGCTTACGTTTATTAAAATGAACCAGGCATGGATCCCACAGGACTTGTCCGTACCTTGTGCAGAATAGACATTTATACCAGCCTCAACCATCCATTCTTGTACTCAAGTGCACTTATTCTTTGTTTTATTTTGTTATATGTCCCAATATTTTGGGGGATACCCCAATAAAAATAAAAAAAAATAACACAAATCAGTGTTGGCTACCGATTCCTCCTTCACCGCCGCTTCCACCTACACCGCCACGTCAACCCACACCGCCACATCCACCCATCCACCGCCTCCTCAACCTCCTACTCCTAGATCCAGATTGTTATTTTTAATTTTTCGGTATTTTATGTTATTTTAAGTCATTTCTCTATCCACATTTTTTGGCAGAACGGTTGCCATGCTCTTAAGCAAATTTTGATGCCTTTTGCAGCCCTCTAGTCCTTTCCAGGACTATTTTAGAGCCATTTTAGTGCCCAAAAGTTCGGGTCCCCATTGACTTCAATGAAGTTCGGGTTCAAGTTCGGGTCAAGTTCGGGTCCCAAACCCGAACTTTTTTTTTGAAGTTCGGCCGAACCTGCCGAGCCCGAACATCCAGGTGTCCGCTCAACTCTACATGCTTGCACTGTGTGCTCTACTTCACTTCAGAGGGTGTGTTCTAGAGATGGGAGTGGGTCTAAAAGGTGAGACCCACACCTATCTATGATTGATAGTATATGTTAGTGCTGTGCCTAATATCTATTTCAAAGACCCAGCAATGCTGCTATAAAGGTACAGATGAGCTGCAGCCGGCAAGCACAAGGAGAAGTTGTGCTGGGTGATCAAACTGAACTAATGCACTGTATGGATGCAACTAGTGTTGAGCGAATCAGGGTGCACGAAGTGGACTTCGAGCCAAATTTCTGTGAAAATTTGATTCACTGCGAAGCTGAATTTCCTCGTGGTAAGTGGTACCGAATCGATTTTCCCTGAAATTGGGTAAAAAAAAAAAAAAATCATACTGTACTTACCTCATCATTTTGAGCATGAAGAGCCCACCACTGCCATCGTGATTGACGATCCCACAAAATCCCACATGTGGCGACGTATGATGTGGATGATCTTCAATCAAGATGGCGGTGGTGGTATGATTTTATTTATTTCAATTATAGACTTAAATATTAAAGTCAAATGCCGCGATCAGCGCTGAACATTGCATCTGACGGGTACAATGACGGGGAACGATGCAATCGCCGCTCCATGACATTGCACTCACTAATTACAAAGAAATGCGCTTCATGATGAAGTAATTCGTCACGTAGCTAATTTTTTTTTTAAATTTGTTAAAGCAGCCAAATCAAATTTTAGAGAACTTTGCGCAACACTATACAACATGTGAATAAACCAGGGGTAGTGTGTAACGTCGGCATGTAATGCAATGTCAGGTTCATTTATTCTAACAGCTCAAGCAGGAACGTCTCTCTTCCAGGAAAGCAAGAGTCAGGCAGGTTTGGCCCATCTGATTTTTGTTTCCTTTGGGAGCCCTTTATGTTTCTCACCTCCTTGGCCAGTTTGAGTAGGCATTGTTATAAGGACACTGAGAAAGTAGGTGGAAGTGATCTTTTTGAATATGGGCAATCACCATTATCTATATCCCCTTTGAGGGTATGTGGATATTAGATGATGGGGGGGGGGGGGTGTTTCACTTATTTACTTGGAGGAGAAGCTTTTGCTTTGGCAGAACCGATACAATAACATATTACATGGCTAACCATGTGCATGTCCTATGTATGTCTTACTTCTTGCAATGATAACAGATGATCACTGAGAGTCCCCATAGTCAGACCTTCTGTGATCTGGTCATTATTGGAGGATCTACCGCATAGTGTTCTACAATTTGAGAGCACCATAGTATGGGGACAGATCCAACCTACTATTAATGTAATATCAATCTACTAGAAGAGCTCTTCTCTCACTTCCAACAGTCAGCCGCCATGAATGACCAAGTATCATCTGCGTAATGTCATCAACACAAAGTGACCGACTTACATATAGGAACAGGAGGAGTGCAGTCGTCAGTAGAGCAGCAAGTATAGGCCGACCTTAATTTAACTCCATTCATGTCGACATTTCCCTGGAAGTTACATTGAGATTCAGGACCACATTCCCTGATGAAAGATGTAAAAGATTCTCCACCTGCAAATGTACATAAAGGAGGTTTTAAAGAAGGAAAGAGACTGCAGTGTGGAGATAAAGAATACATGTGAGCACCATTACAATCAGTTGATCACTCCTGTTCTGGCTTCTATAAAAGACTTGTCCTTTTCTTAAAATCTGATGCTCAGTCCTTAGGATAGTCCATCAATAATATGTCTGTGGGGACAAAGATGCAATACCAAGACGCTGCTAAATGTACAGCATTGTACACTGTGGACGAGTGTAATCAATGAAGAGGACATTGGGTTTGCAAGAGCGCCACAGCCCGCTCAATCAGCTGATTGGTGGCCGCGTCCAGAGTAGGACCCTAATAAAAGATATCAGTTTTCAGAGTAAAATCCACAGGATCTGCCATAGATGTCTGACAGATGTGGCCCTCAAACCTTCTCCTGTTTGGTGAGATGACCAGAGGCTGCCACATCCATGCAGAGAGGATGGAGAGGGGTGAGAGGTGGGCGCCGCTCTCTCAGTCTGGTCTATGGGAGTTAAAGGGAATGTATCACCTACATGTATTTTCCCAATTAAACCAGATAGTAATAAAATATTTTTTTCAAATCTATTTTATTTTCTTATTGTAATTTTTTCTGAACATGTTTATGGGAGCGGCCATTTTGCCTGAGTTGCTGTTAGCAGCATTTACAGATATGCTTTACAGCAGCCACATAGCTCATTAGTCCGATAGACATGAGATGCTTGATGGCTTCTATAGGAGAGTATTGTGGGCATGCTCCTTGACCTTTGCAGAGGTCACTCTGCAGGTAGGGGGAGTATATAAGCTCTGAGTGTCACCTACTGTTAATGACAGGTCCTGAGTTATCTATATAGAGGTGTTATCTGTCATTGTAACCCTGTCTGCAATGATAATGAGATGACTGCTGAACAGTGATCTGTTCAGAACAGTGTCAGTGGTTTCTGTGTGATATTTCATCTCAGTCAAATTCACTTTAGTGGAACTGAGCTGCAATAACAGACACAACCTGTGGATAAATGTGGCACTGTTTCTGGAAGAAGGCAGCAATGTTTTTCTAATCCTGGTCAATCCCTTTAAGCCAGGGATCAGCAGCCTTTGGCTCTCCAGCTGCTGTGAATCTACAACTCCCAGCATGCAAACATACTCGGCTGTTCTTCTAACTCCCACAGCAGTGAATGGAGCACTCAGGGAGTTATAGTTTCAGACCAGCTGGAGTGCCGGAGGTTTCTGATCTCTGCTTTAAACAGTAGGCCGTTTTCTGACTACGTGTTCCCTTTAAAGGGATTATCCTATGACTTATATAAAAAATGAAAATCAGACATCATATACCGTATTTTTCACCCTATAAGAAGCACCTAGGTTTTTGAGGAGGAAAATAAGAAAAAAAAATGTTTTAACCAAAAGGTGTGCTTTTGTTGGGTTTTGAACTAATGCTGGTCTGTGCATGACACTACTATGGGGGATCTGTGGATGGCCCTGGTATGGGGGGGATATGTGGATGGCACTGTTATGGGGGGATCTGTGGATGCACTGTTATGGGGGGATCTGTGGATGGCACTGTTATGGGGGGATCTGTGGATGGCACTGTTATGGGGGGATCTGTGGATGGCACTGTTATGGGGGGATCTGTGGATGGCACTGTTATGGGGGATCTGTGGATGGCACTGTTATGGGGGAATCTGTGGATGGCACTGTTATGGGGGATCTGTGGATAGCACTGTTATGGGGGATCTGTGTATGGCACTGTTATGGGGGATCTGTGGATGGCTCTGTTATGGGGGATCTGTGGATGGCACTGTTATGGGGGGGAGATCTGTGGATGGCACTGTTATGGGGGGAGATCTGTGGATGCCACTGCTATATATGTGTCACCCACAGATCCCCCACCCCATAACAGTGCCATCCACGTATCCCCCACCCCATAATAGTCACATCCCCCACCCCATAACAGTGCCATCCACGTATCCCCCACCCCATAATAGTCACATCCACAGATGCCCTAATATACCGGAGCTAAACCTGTGGGACGGGGGAGGGAGGAGGTACCGGTGTCATGCAAATGCGGCGGGGCCGGTGCTGTCACTGTACTCCAGCCCCGCCGCTCACTCACTGCTTTATTGCCTAAACCTTTTATAATAACTTTAATTGAAGTTCCGATCCCCAGCCCCATCTGTGCTACTTACTAAATGCCCTCTGTAGCAGGCAGAGCAGGGCGGGCGGCCGTAACTCACTGACGTCACGTGCCTGCGCCGCCTACTTAATTTATAAAGTAGGCGGCGCAGGCACGTGACGTCAGTGAGTTACGGCCGGCCGCCCACCCTGCTCTGCCTGCTACAGAGGACATTTAGTAAGTAGCACAGATGGGGCTGGGGATCGGAAATTCAATTAAAGTTATTATTATAAAAGGTTTAGGCATTAAGGAAGTGAGTGAGCGGAGGGGCCGGAGTACAGTGAACACACCGGCCCCGCTGCATTTGCATGCCTCCCTCCCCCTCCAGATGATACATCGCAGTCTGCGATGTAAAATGGCAGCATTCGCCCCATAAGATGCAGGGGCATTTCCCCCCCACTTTTGGGGGGGGTGCATCTTATGGGACGAAAAATACGGTAGTACATGACAATATATTTCTAACAAAGCTAGAACCAGCCCTGTACCTCACATGGATCCAGAGATCTCCCCATTCATTGCTCTGCTAGATTTATATCAAGCTGACAGCTCAGGGGGCGTGTCTTTTCTGTTCCAGCTAAGGGGGCGTGTCCATCTTCTCCCTATCACAACTCAGGAGGCAGTTAAAGGATGAAACTGAGCATGTGCGGCCATATCAGTGAGCAGGGCAAAGAAATAATTAAAAAAAACAGCAGGTGGTGCTATAAAGATGCATTATATTGAATTACTCATTGGCTTCCAGGAGAAGTATATAGTGGGCTCAGCATGCATGTTGGTACTTGCATCCCTGGATCCGATGAAAGCTGTAATGGCACCGGACGGGTGAGTGGCTTGTTACGCTTTGGCCAAAATGTACACCAATGCCTCATCCAGCATAGAGGCAGGGCAGAATGCTGGTTGCAGAGTGCTATTGCATTTGTATTTTGTGTTTGTATATGCTAAATATTTAATTACATGGAATTACAAAAGTAATCAGATCCAGGTGCTGGTTTGAAAACTGTAGAATATTTTTCATGGGACAACCCCTTTAAGGAAATGACTGTTTGTATAACAGCAGCAGAAGTTGTATTATAAAGTGTTACTGTCTCATGGAGGTAAACCCTTTTTTTTGTATTTGGGCAGCTGTCTCACTAAGAGAGATGGGGGCCAGGGCCACTTGTTCCAGAGTGGAGCACCCCCCCCCCCCCTCAATGGTGAATGATTACTGGCTGCCTACATTGACATCAGCCAGACGATGAATGTGGGACTTACCCAGCTACATGGTCTCTGCTCTCTCCTATAGCGGATTTAATTTCACTCACACCCCCCGCCCCGTCTTCAAACATGGTGGAGAAGTTGGTCTTCTCCTATCAGACAACTGCTCCTACAGCCAAACTCCTCTGCCACCCTCCATTAAGCTCACTTCATTTGAAGTACACTCTGTTTGCATCTACTGTCCATCCAACCTCCAAGTAGCTGTCATTTACTGCCCCCCAGGCCCAGCCACCATTTTTCTTGACCACTTCAACACCTGGCTCCTACACTTTCTTTCTGCTGACATCCTCACTATCATCATGGGTGACTTCAACATCCCCATTGAGACTTGCCATTCCGACGCCTCCAAGCTTCTAGCACTCTCCTCCTCCTTCGGCCTCTCGCAGTGATCCTCTTCTCCCACCCACAGAGATGGTCACACTCTGGATCTTATTTTTACCCACCTCTGCTCCCTATCTAACCTTTCTAATTCGCCTCTCCCCCTATCCGACCACAACCTACTCACCTTCTCCTCACTGGTCTCTTCTTCTGCTCCCCCGGTCCACACACTAGCACACCCCGCAGGAACTTTAAACATCTTGACTTTCACTTGCTTTCTGACTCTCTTCTACCTCTCTCTACCATTTGTTCCCTCCAGGACGCAGATGCTGCCACCACTCTGTATAACACCACAATAAGTACAGGTCTGGATTCTGTTGCCTCCCTCACACACACAACAAAACCCGGAAAATCAACAGACAACCCTGGCACCAGCCTGACCAAAAAGCTCAGACAAGCTTCCACTGCTGCTGAGCGGCGATGAAAGAAATCCCATTCTAAGGATCACTTCACCACATATAAGCAATACCTTCTCATTTTCAAATTCTCACTCGCTGATGCAAAATAGGCCTACTTCTCATCTCTCATAACTTCCCTCTCCCACAACCCTAAACTACTTTTTAACACTTTTAACTCTCTTCTCCATCCCCCAACTCCCCCAACTTCACCTCTTATCTCAGCTGAGGACTTCCACATATTTCAAACAAAAGATCATCAACATTAGAAAAAGCTTCAGTGCAGAGTCCCCACAGACCCTCTACACAACTACTCAGTCCTCTTCTCCCAAAACCTGCTTCTCCACCATCACAGAAGAACAAATTTCCACCCTACTCTCTAGTTCACATTTCACCACCTGTGTACTTGAACCAATCCTATCCCACCTCAACCCCACCACTCAACTGAAACTGGCCTTACCAAGGTCACCAACGACCTGCTAACAGCCAAAACCAAAAAACATTACTCTATCCTCCTCCTCCTTGACCTGTCCTCTGCCTTTGACACGGTTGACCACTCCCTTTTGTTAAGAGAATTTTTATCTCTTGGCATCACCGACCTGGCCCTCTCCTGGATCACCTCATACCTCACAGACCAGACATTTAGCGTCTCCCACTCTCACACCACTTCGTCTCATTTCCTCTCTGTCGGTGTCCCGCAAGGCTCTGTCCTAGGACCACTGTTCTTCTCTTCTCTATCTTTCTTATCATAGAGTCCCATGGCTTTCAGTATAACTTTTAAGCTGATGACACACAAATCTACCTCTCTGGTCCAGACATCACCACCATACTATCCAGAATCCCACAATGCCCATGTTCCATATCCTCCTTCTCCTTTCGCTTTCTAAAACGTAACATGGATAAAACACAATTTATCATCTTTCCCCCATCTTTTTCAACCCCCCCAACAGACCTAACTATCACGATCAATGGCTGCACACTCTGCCCAGTCAACCAAGTCCACTGACTTGGAGTGACCTTGGATTTTTCCCTCTCCTTCAGACCGCACATTCAAAAGCTTTCCACCACCTGCCGCCTCCAACTCAAAAACATCTCCCGCATTTGCGCTTTCCTCAACTTTGAGTCTGCGAAAATGCTTGTACATGCCCTCAACATTTCCCTCCTAGACTACTGCAACATTTTCCTCTGTGGCCTTCCATCTAGCACTCTCGCACCCCTCCAATCTATCCTCAACTCTGCAGCACAACTTATCCACCTCTCACCTTGTTAATCCTCTGCCAATCACTTCACTGGCTCCCCATTGCCCATAAAATTCAGTTTAAAATTCTAACAAATATGTAAGCCGTCAACAACCTGTCCCCTCCATGTATCTCTGAGCTACTTTCCCGATACATCCCCACACATAATCTCCAATCCCCAAAAGACCTCTTTCTCTCCTTTCCTCTTATCACCTCTTCCCACAATCGCCTCCAAGGTTTCTTCCGTGCTTCCCCCATACATTGGAACTCTCTACCCCAATATATCAGACTCTCACCTACAGTGAAATCCCTCAAAAGAAACCTAAAAACCCACCTCTTCAGACAAGCCTACAACCAGTTGCCCTGCTGCTATACCTCCATGACCATCTTTACCCTCACCTACTGTGTCCTTCCTCCATACCTCGTAGATTGTAAGCCTTCGCAGACAGGGTCCTCTCTTCTTTTGTACCAGTTTGTAACTTGTCTTGTTCATGCTCAATGCAATTGTCTGCATTATGTATGTGTACACCTTTTCAGGGCCATGAAATGAATGGCGCTTTAATAATAAATAATAATATTACTTATTACTTTATTTCACTCACTAATATAACCACCTAATATACCAGAGTCCACACAAAATCTACTACTAAACGAGATAGACAAGGCAGCAAATCATAATAAGGTATTTATTATGGGG
Source organism: Bufo bufo (assembly GCF_905171765.1). Classification (NCBI taxonomy): domain Eukaryota; kingdom Metazoa; phylum Chordata; class Amphibia; order Anura; family Bufonidae; genus Bufo; species Bufo bufo. The sequence continues at coordinate 26,844,153 of NC_053389.1, read as the reverse complement.
GACTTCAACTACCCAGATATAGACTGGGAAACTGAAAGCTGTACATCCCATAAAGGAAACAGGTTCTTGGCAAGGTTCAGGACTCGACTAGAGGGACGGCAATACTGGACTTGGTATTAAAACCAATAAGATAATGGGTTGCATCAAAAGGGACATAGATGACCGTGATAAGAACATAGTCCTAACACTTTACAAATCGCTAGTAAGACCACACATGGAGTACTGTCTACAGTTTTGGGCTCCTGTGAACAAGGCAGACATAGCAGAGCTGGAGAGGGTCCAGAGGAGGGTAACTAAAGTAATAAATTGAATGGGGCAACTACAGTAACCTGAAAGATTATCAAAATTAGGATTATTCACTTTAGAAAAAAGACAACTGAGGGGAGATCTAATTACTATGTATAAATATTAGTGATGAGCGAGCACCAAAGTGTTCGTGTGTTCGGTCCGAACATATCGCGATATTCGTGCGCTCGGCCGAGCACCCGAGTATAATGGAAGTCAATGGGAGGCAACCAGGCACCCCCTGCTCGGATGAGGGGAGGGTGCCTGATTCATAAGAAAAGGTCTGAAAGTGATGGAAACACCTCTGAAATCGATCAGGGACAGCAGGGGGACCATGTCTGGATGCATCTTGGACATCAATGTCGCTGCTGGGAACCATGTTGTCCGAGTTGTACTCCACTTTTACAAACTGACAAAAAAAACGCCCAAAACCACGCCCCGACAAAAAAATTAATATCCTTTTTAGAGGAAAAATTGTTAGGAAACATTATTTCGTGTAGATTCAATTGTATATACAGTGTAAGTGCTGTCAAAAAATTACAAGGAAAAAGAGATACAGCCTCTATATCACATAAAGGAGGGCCTCATTCGCATGGTGCTACAATTGTTCAGGTAGTAGGACTCCTACACTCATACAGCCTATGCACTAAGTAAAAGGCCTGCCAAAAATTACAAGGAACAGGCACTCCAATGCACCTTTTATTACACATAAAGGAGGGCATCATAAACACCCTTTAAGAAATATTAATAATAGCCTGCTGCTGACCCTCAAAAAACATTAGGAGCAAGAGCCTGCTGGTTACCCTCTAAAACATTAAAGGTGAGGGCCTGCTGCTCAGCTGACCATCTTAAACATTAGGGTTGAGGGCCTGAAGGTTAGCAAACCTCAAAACATTGCAGTGGGGGCCTACAGCTGAGCAAACCATATGAAACATTGGAGGTGAGGGCTTACAGCTGAGCAGACCATATGAAACATTGGAGGTGAGGGCCTGAAGGTGAGCAAACCCCATAAAACAATGGAGGTGAGGGCCTACAGCTGAGCAGACATATGAAACATTGGAAGTGAGGGCCTACAGCTGAACAGACGTATGAAACAGTGGAGGTGAGGGCCTACAGCTGAGCAAACCGTATGAAACATTGGAGGTGAGGGCCTGAAGGTGAGCAAACCCAATAAAACATTGTAGTGAGGGCCTACAGATGAGCAGACGTATGAAACAGTGGAGGTGAGGAGCTACAGCTGAGCAGACCGTATGAAACATTGGAAGTGAGGGCCTACAGCTGTGCAGACGTATGAAACAGTGGAGGTGAGGGCCTACAGCTGAGCAAACCGTATGAAACATTAGAGGTGAGGGCCTGAAGGTGAGCGAACCAAATAAAACATTGTAGTGAGGGCCTACAGCTGAGCAGACGTATGAAACAGTGGAGGTGAGGGCCTACAGCTGAGCAAACCGTATGAAACATTGAAGGTGAGGGCCTGAAGGTGAGCGAACCCAATAAAACATTGTAATGAGGGGCTACAGCTAAGCAGACGTATGAAACAGTGGAGGTGAGAGCCTACAGCTGAGCAGACGTATAAAACATTGGCGGTGAGGGCCTTATGGTGAGCAAACCCCATAAAACTTTGTAGTGAGGGCCTACAGCTGAGCATACCATATGAAACATTGGAGGTGAGGGCCTACAGCTGAGCAGACCGTACGAAACATTGGAGGTGCGGGCCTACAGGTGAGCAAACACCATAAAACTTTGTAGTGAGGGCCTACAGCAGAGCAGACGTATGAAACATTGGAGGTGAGGGCCTTATGGTGAGCAAACCCCATAAAACATAGTAGTGAGGGCCTTATGTTGAGCAAACCCCATAAAACATTGTAGTTAGGGCCTACAGCTGAGCATACCGTATGAAACATTGGAGGTGAGGGCCTGAAGGTAAGCAAACCCCATTAAACATTGAAGTGAGGGCCTACAGCTGAGCAGACGTATAATACAGTGGAGGTGAGGGCCTACACCTGAGCAGACCGTATGAAACATTAAAGGTGAGGGCCTACAGATGAGCGAACCCCATAAAACATTGTAGTGCGGGCCTACATCTGAGCATACCGTATGAAACATTGGAGGTGAGGGCCTACAGCTGAACAGACAGTATGAAACATTATAGTGAGGGCTTACAGCTGAGCAGACCGTATGAAACATTGGAGTGAGGGCCTACAGCTGAGCAGACCATATGAAACATTGGAGATGCGGGCCTACAGGTGAGTGAAACCCATAAAACATTGTAGTGAGGGCCTAATGGTGAGCAAACCCAAAAAAACATTGTAGTGAGGGCCTATAGCTGAGCAGACGTATAAAACATTGGAGGTGAGGGCCTTATGGTGAGCAAACCCCATAAAACATTGTAGTGAGGGCATACAGCTGAGCAGACCGTATGAAACATTGAAAGTGAGGGCCTACAGCTCAGCAGACCATAGGAAACATTGTAGGTGAGGACCTGAAGGTGAGCAAACCCCAAAAAACATTGTAGTGAGGGCATACAGCTGAGCAGACGCATGAAACATTGGAGGTAAGGGCCTGAAGGTGAGCGAACCCCATAAAACATTGTAGTGAGGGCCTTATGTTGAGCAAACCCCATAAAACATTGTAATGAGGGCCTACAGCTGAGCATACCGTATGAAACATTGGAGTGAGGGCCTGAAGGTAAGCAAACCCCATAAAACATTATAGTGAGGGCCTACAGCTGAGCAGACCTATGAAACAGTGGAGGTGAGGGCCTACAGCTGAGCAGACCGTATGAAACATTGAAAGTGAGGGCCTACAGCTCAGCAGACGCATGACACATTGGAGGTAAGCTGAATGTGGAGTGAGGGCCTGAAGGTGAGCAAACCCCATAAAACATTGTAGTGAGGGCATACAGCTGAGCAGACGCATGAAACATTGGAGGTAAGGGCCTACAGCTGAGAAGACCGTATGAAACATTGGAGTGAGGGCCTACAGCTGAGCAAACCGTATGAAACATTGGAGGTGAGGGCCTACAGGTGAGCAAACCCCATAAAACATTGTAGTAAAGGCCTTATGGTGAGCAAACCCTTACAGAACATTGTAGCGAGGGCCTACAGCTGAGCAGACATATAAAACATTAAAGGTGAGAGCCTGAAGGTTAGAAAACCCCATAAAACATTGTAGTGAGGGCCTAAAGCTGACAAGACCGTATGAAACATTGAAATGAGGGCCTACAGCTGAGCAGACCGTATGAAACATTGGAGTGAGGGCCTACAGGTGAGCAAACCGTACAAAACAGTGGAGGTGAGAGCCTGAAGGTGAGCAAACCCCATAAAACATTGTAGTGAGGGCCTACAGCTGAGCAGACCGTATGAAACATTGGAGTAAGGGGGCTACAGCTAAGCAGACCTTATGAAACATTGTAGGTGCAGGCCTACAGGTGACCAAACCCCATAAAACATTCTAGTGAGGGCCTACAGCTGAGCAGACGTATGAAACATTGGAGGTGAGGCCCTTATGGTGAGCAAACCACATAAAACATTGTAGGGAGGGCCTACAGCTGAGCAGACCATAGGAAACATTGGAGGTGAGGGACTACTGCTCAGCAGACCATATGAAACATTGGAGGTGAGGGCCTGAAGGTGAGAAAACCCAATAAAACATTGTAGTGAGGGACTGCAGCTGAGCAAAAATATGAAACATTGGAGGTGAGGGCCTGAAGGTGAGCGAACCCCATAAAACATTGTAGTGAGGGCCTTATGTTGAGCAAACCCCATAAAACATTGTAATGAGGGCCTACAGCTGAGCATACCATATGAAACATTGGAGTGAGGGCCTTATGGTGAGCCAACCCCATAAAACATTATAGTGAGGGCCTACAGCTGAGCAGACCATAGGAAACATTGGAGGTGAGGGACTACTGCTCAGCAGACCATATGAAACATTGGAGGTGAGGGCCTGAAGGTGAGAAAACCCAATAAAACATTGTAGTGAGGGCCTGCAGCTGAGCAAACATATGAAACATTGGAGGTGAGGGCCTGAAGGTGAGCGAACCCCATAAAACATTGTAGTGAGGGCCTTATGTTGAGCAAACCCCATAAAACATTGTAATGAGGGCCTACAGCTGAGCATACCGTATGAAACAGTGGAGGTGAGGGCCTACAGCTGAGCAGACCGTATGAAACATTAAAGATGAGGGCTTACAGATGAGCAAACCCCATAAAACATTGTACTAAGGGCCTACAGCTGAGCAGACCGTATGAAACATTAAAGATGAGGGCCTACAGATGAGCGAACCCCATAAAACATTGTAGTGAGGGCATACAGCTGAGCAGACGCATGAAACATTTGAGGTAAGGGCCTACAGCAGAAAAGACCGTATGAAACATTGGCGTGAGGGCCTAATGGTGAGCAAACCCCCAAAAACATTGTAGTGAGGGCCTATAGCTGAGCAGATCGTATGAAACATTGGAGGTGAGGGCCTGAAGGTGAGCAAACCCTATAAAACATTGTAGTGAGAGCCTACAGCTGAGCAGACGTATGAAATATTGGAGGTGAGGGCCTATAGCTGAGCAGACCGTATGAAACGATAGAGTGAGGGTCTACAGGTGAGCAGACCGTATGGAACATTGGAGTGAGGGCCTATATATAAGAAGACCGTATGAAACATTGGAGTGAGGGCCTACAGCTGAGCAGACCATATAAAACATTAATCATTTGAATGGCTCCGCAATCCGGGAGATGTTCAAATTTTTTTACGGTGCGGACGGATCACGGACCCATTCAAGTTGAATGGTTCTCGATCCGTCCCGGCCACCGCACGGATGTGGCCTGTGCATTGGGGACAGCAAATTGCGGTCCCCAAAGCACGGAACGGCCGCATAACGGCTGTGTGCATGAGCCCTTAGAGTTACTGCTGGAACATCATTCTGTACGTTATCATTCTATTCTGTCAAGGATTGTTCTGGCATCTCACAATATTGTATGACATTGGTTCATGAGAAATTGGAGTCCTTAACTAAATTTGAAGCAAATGCATAACGTAGGGTTAAAACAGTTGAACCCTTTTAATCTCTCTGGTTCCCATTCTTTATTTCTGTACAATGGCAGTAAGTGTCTTGGACTAGCCTACGCACATTGGGGGAGATTTATCAAACTGGTGTAAAGTAGAACTGTCTGAGTCACCCATAGCAACCAATCAGATTCCACTTTTCATTTTTCACAGCTCCTTTGGAAAATGAAAGGTGGAATGTGATTGGTTGCTAGGGGGGGGCAGTTCTACTTTACACCAGTTTGATAAATATCCCTCATTGTGCATTGGTAGTCAGAGACAATCCTCCCTGCTCTTGGATGGTCCACCTGAGTCTAAAATACACCTGTTCTCACAAAAATGCCCCCCTGCTCTGCTCTGTGCTCATTCACTTGAATTGGGTCCTCGATCCGCATATGTCGGTCCGCACCGCAAAAAAGTAGTGCATGCACCACTTTTTTGCAGTGCAGAAGCACAGACAGAAAACCCACGGAAGCACTGCGCGGTGCTTCCGTGGGGTTCCGTGCCTCCGTTCCGCATTCACCTTCTGGATTGAGGACCTATTCAAGTGATTGGGTCCGCATCCATGATGCAGGGGGCACATGGCCGGTGTCCATGTATTGCGGACCCGTGTGCATGAGGCCTTATTCTGCAACAAGAATTTCCTGTAAAAGAACAGAAAATAAATGTAATAAAAAAAGGACAAATTATTAAATTTAATCATAACTCACCAATGATGGACTCTTCATATGTCGATCCACACTGAAAACCAGAAGGGCAAGTCACGATATCACCTGAGCATGTAGTGGAAGAAGCAGAATAACAACTTGTGCACGAGAGAGCGTAACCTGAAAATATATAAATGATCTCTTATTACAATCAATACTCGGGGTTGGATGGCTCTGAAAACTGTACTGTATCAATGGAATAGCTCCACATGAAGGACGGGATGGTAGCTTTGTGGTTAGTACGGTTGCTTTGCAGTGCTGTAGTCTTAGAAGCCACTCCACCTGACACAGAGATAGACTCTGCTGTTGACTTCTGTTCAATTTGGCTTCCCCAATATTAAGCAAAAGATCCCGTTATAACCCTCACCGTTCCCTCTGGACTTAACAATGGCCCCTAAAGCTGTGTTCACATCTCCTGTGAATGTTTATAGCAGGGTCTTCTGGCAGAGAACGACCTGCCGGTGTTCACCGGATATGGCATTACTGGTTTCAACAGATCACCGCTGGAACCCTATTGGCTATAATCGGCTCCGGCGAACACCTGCTGTTTTCCAGCATAAATGCCGAATTTCATCTGAACAAATTCCACCTCATGCAATGGTTTTTGTCCGGCTGAAAGGTGGTATTTATGCCGGATCAGGCTGCCGGATCATCTCTAATTCAGATGTGAACACAACCTTAATTTGCCATTTTAGCCCTCCTATTACGCCCTGCTTAATAGCATTATATCAGTTATCTGAAGAAGCACTTGAGTGGGACAAGTAAAAAGCTTAATAGAATGTTACTTTAAACAAATATATATATTTAGGCAAAGTATGAAATAATGTATTTCCCTTCTGACATTATACACTGTACTTCACCTAGATTTACATAGGGTTATATAATAGTCAGAGCTTTACTAACCCCTTAAGCAGGGGCTTAGCTAGAGGCTCATGGGCCCAGGTGCAAGAGTTCAGCTTGGGTCCCCCTTCCCTCAGAGCTTTGTGGCAAGGGTAAGGCCACCCATCTTTCTGCTGCCTGAGGCAAAAATTTAAACTGCACCCCCCTATGCCAAATTCTCAACCTAACCCCTTCATTCCATCTGTACTGTTAGGCCAGATGCACACGGGAGAGTTAAATGCGACAAACTCGCAGCGTTTGTCAGTGAGACGTCCATTCTGGCCTCCTTCCGCTCCTCTGGCAGGATTGCACAGCATTATACTTCTGTGAGTGTAATACAAAAGTTTTCAGGACTTTCAGGGTTACACAGCATTATAAATCAGTATAATACTGTCCGATCCTATCAGAGGAGTGTAAGACAGAATGGGAACTCTCACTGACACATGATGCAAGTTTATAGCATTCAACGCACTCATGTGTGTCTGGCCCTCAAGACATACTCTGGCCTAGTCCTGGAGCCTATTAGAGGTAAAATAGGGGCATGTAACCGCGCAGCAGTTTCTGGCTGTATCGCCGTCCTGAGGCTTATTTTTTCAAGACAAGTTGTATTTTTTTAATGGTGTAATTTAATTTACATTCCAAAGTCCACAGTCAGTGTCACTAAATAATTGTTTCTTCAATAAATGGGACATATTTGCATGGTGATTCTACTTATTTATTTTTTATCATTTAGCCTCTTACCTGTACGCCCTGATGTCTAAGTCCTTAAGGACACAGGGCGTACAGGTACGCTCTGTGTATTTCTGATCACTGACTCGAAGCGGGTGGTGGTCGGAAGGGGGTACCTGCTGAAATCATTCAGCAGGCACACTGTGACAATGCCGAGGGGGGTCCTGTGACCCCCTCGTATCGGCGATCGTTGCAGATTAACCCCTTCTATGCCGCGGTCTGCACTGACCGCGACATAGAAGTTGTTTGTGGTTGAGGGAGCCCATCGAGTCCCCGATGGGTGAGAAGGTAGCCTGATGCGGTGCAGAGGCTGCCCAATGCCTTGCACGGCATCGGGACCTGCCCTCTACGGGAGCCGAAGAGATCCATCCTCAGGTTGGGTCTGCTAGGCAACCTGTTAGTGTATGACTCAGTTTCATACACTAACAGGCAATGCATTACAATACAGATGTATTGTAATGCATTGCAGAGGGGACCAGACCCCCAAAAGTTGAAGTCCCAGAGTGGGACAGAAAACAAGTTAAAAAAAAAAAGTTATAAAAAGTGTTTTCAATAAAAGAAAATTAAGTTTCAAGTTAAAAAAAGTAAAAATGCCCCTTTCCCCTAATTTTATAATAAATAAATAAAAAAAAAACACACATTAGATATTGCTGCGTCCGTAATGGCCGGCTATATAAATATATCACATGATCCACCCCAGCTCTCAGACTATTGAGACAAAAAACTATGGCTCTCAGACTATTGAGACACTGTCACGGATGAAGTTAGCAGATAGCTGGAACATATAAATAAACGAGCGACTGGCTTGATCCCAAACTAAGGAGCTTATAGGTGAGCCCTATAAAACCCTAAGAGCTCTCCCTGACTGCTATGCACATGCAAGGGTCTGTATGGTAGACGATTGCATGCCCACGTACTTAAGACTGTGTGACACCTGAAAACCCTATAATAGTAAGGGGACACGACCACCGGCTCCCTGCACTTAATACGGACGGAGTCATGGTCACCTAGAATCAAGCCAGCAAGGAAACACAATAAAGTAAAAGACTTATCTGAACAAACAGCAGAATCAGCCTCCAGCAGTGAACACTTCATCCAGGAAGTAGTATAAACCGCAAAGTGAGGCGGTATGGGAGGGAATATAAAGGAAGACGATTTGTCAAAATAAGTGACACCTGGCAGAAGGAAAGGAGATGAGAAAGTGAAACCAAAACAAAGAACATCATACAAGAGGTAGAGAAGAACGTCTGCCAGACCTTCTCACAGAACTGGCGGTGACAGTACCCCTCCCTCTACGGGTGGACTCCGGACACTCAGAGCCACCTTCTCAGGATGAGACCTATGGAAAGCCCTGATGAGACGAGTGGCCTTAATGTCCGCCACATGGACCCACATCCTCTCCTTAGGACCATAACCCTCCCAATGAACGAGGTACTGAAGAGAACCGCGGATAATGCGAGAATCCATAATCCTAGAGACCTGAAATTCAAGATTACCATCAACAAAAATTGGAGGAGGAGGCAAAGAGGAGGGTACAGTGGGTTGGACATAAGGTTTTAATAGGGACTTGTGAAAAATATTAGGGATCTGCCAAGTCTGAGGAAGATCAAGACGGAAGGCAACGGGATTGATGACGGACAAGATCTTGTAAGGCCCAAGATTTCAGGAGGGAACCTTCAGTTTGATATTCTTTGTAGACAACCACACCAGATCACCAACATTCAGGTCCGGACCAGGCACACGTCTCTTATCCGCCACATGCTTATATCTCTCACTCATCCTCTTCAGATTACCCTGAATCTTTTGCCAAATAAATGACAAAGATGAGGAAAATCTCTCCTCATCAGGTAAACCAGAAGACCCCTCTCCAGAGAATGTCCCAAACTGCAGATGAAACCCATATGCACCAAAAAATGGTGACTTATCAGAGGACTCCTGGCGACGGTTATTTAAAGCAAACTCAGCAAGGGACAAAAAAGAATACCAATCCTCCTGATTCTCCGCCATAAAACAGCGCAGATATGTCTCCAGATACTGATTGACGCGTTCGGTCTGACCATTCGACTGCGAGTGAAAAGCAGAAGAGAACAACAACCGAACTCCCAAGCGAGAACAGAAGGCCTTCCAGAATCTGGAAAAAAATTGCATGCCCCTATCAGAAATTATGTCTGAAGGAATGCCATGCAATTTAACAATATGATCAACAAACGCTTGCACCAGCGTCTTAGCATTGGGTAACCCAGGAAAGGGAATGAAATGTGCCATTTTGCTAAAACGGTCCACTACCACCAGAATCACAGTCTTCCCCGAGGAACGAGGCAGGTCCGTAATGAAGTCCATGGACAGATGCGGGCAAGGAAGGGAAGGAATGGGTAACGAGAGGAGAGAACCCGATGGCCGTGAATGAGGGACCTTGGCACGAGCGCAGGTCTCGCAGGCTGCCACAAAACCCTCAACCGTCTTACGAAGAGCCGGCCACCAGAATCTCCGAGCAATGAGATCCACTGTGGCTCTACTCCCCGGGTGCCCAGCAAAAACAGTATCGTGGTGCTCCTTAAAAACCTTGTGTCGTAAAGCGAGAGGCACAAACAACCTCCGAGGAGGACAAAGATCAGGAGCCTCTGCCTGGGCTGCCTGAACCTCTGCCTCCAAATCAGGATAAAGAGCAGAGACGACTACCCCTTCAGCCAAAATGGGACCTGGGTCTTCAAAGTTCCCCCTCCCGGAAAACAACGTGACAGGGCATCCACCTTCACATTTTTAACCCCAGGGCGGAACGTAACAACAAAATTAAACCTAGAAAAGAACAACAACCATCTGGCCTGTCTCGGATTCAGACGCTTGGCCGATTCCAAGTAGGCCAGATTCTTATGGTCGGTAAACACGGTAATAGGGTGTCTGGCTCCATCTAACCAATGGCGCCATTCCTCAAATCACATTTAGAAGCCCACATTAGGAATCCTGATGAGGCCCTGAACATCAGCATATGTTTAGCTGACAGGAGTGAAACCTGGTGACAGAATCCCTTTAAGACGGTAATGGCGGTTTATAATGTCACGGATGAAGTTGCAGATAGCTGGAAGTAATGAATAAACGTCCGACTGGCTTGATCCCAAACTAAGGAGCATATAGGTGACCCCTATGAAACCCTAAGAGCTCACCCTGACTGCTAAGCACATACAAGGGTCTCAAAGGTAGACGATTGTATGCCCCCGTACCTAAGCATTGAATGAAAGGATGTGGCGCTCATTAATTACTGAATAATATATTAAATTTTATTCCCTGTCACCTATGCATAGCAGGTGCTTATTCACGTCTAAAATTGTATAATGTCAACCCAAGAATGTAACAGAAAAATTATAGAAATTTATTAAGCTGTCAACTAGGTAGAGGAGGGGTATAATACACCCAAAAAATGGTGAATTTTACCAGAAAATGTAACTGACAAATTATTATTTTTTCCAGTCTACTAGGTATAGGAGTGGTATATCACACCCAAAAATTGGTGAATTTCACCAGAATATATAACTGACTATTTTTTTTTTTGTTTAACCTGTCAACTAGGTATAGCAGTGGTACTATACACACCAAAATTGGTGAATTTCACCTTACAATGTAAATGACAATTTTTTGTTTTTCTTTAACCTGTCTACTAGGTATAGCAGTGGTACTATAAACCCAAAAATTAGTTTATTGCAGCAGAAAATGTAAGTGACAATTTTTATATTTTTTTTTACCGGTCTACTAGGTATAGCAGTGGTACTATACACAACAAAATTGGAGAATTTCACCTGAAAATGTAAAGGCAATTTTTTTTTTGTTTGATGTCTACTTGGTATAGCAGTGGTACTTTACACCCAAAAATTAGTTTATTTCACCAGAAAATGTAAGTGACAATTTTTATATTTTTTTTACCGGTCTACTAGGTATAGCAGTGGTACTATACACCCAAAAAGTCAGTGAATTTCACCCGAAAATGTAAATGACAATTTTTATTTTTTTAAACGGCCTACTAGGTATAGCAGTGGTACTATACACCCAAAAATTAGTAAATTTCACCAGAAAATGTAAATGACAAAGTAGTGAAATGATATAAAATAAAATAGGTACAAATAAAAAAAAAAATTTGATTTATGAGGTGGAGTTCCATATGGAGTAGGAGTTTGAGGAGGCGGTGGACGTAGCGGTGTAGGTGGAAGCGGCGGTGGAGGAGGACGAAGTAGCCAAAACAAGTTTTTTGTTTCAATTTTATTTTTTAAAATTAGGGTACACTCCAAAAGAGTGTGAAATATCCAAAATACAAGAATAAGCAATTGCGCTGTAGTATAACAATGGCTGGGTGAGGCTGGTATACTCGTCTATTCTATCCATGCCTGGTTCATTTTAATGAACGTGAGCTTGTCCATATTGGCTGTGGACAGGCGGCTGCGCTTGTCTGTGATGACGCCCCCTGCCGTGCTAAACACACGTTCAGATAATGCACTGGCTGCAGGGCAGGCCAGCACTAGTGTTGATCACGAATATTCGAATTGCGAATTTTAATTGCGAATATCGGCACTTCGAGAATTTGCGAATATTTAGAATATCCCAAAATATATTCGTAATCACGAATATTCTATTTTTTTTTAAATACCAGTTCATGCGAAAATGTTTATGCAAATTTTATGCAAATTTTCGCAATCAAGAAAATAATGCCTGGAGATCACGAATTCGCGAATTCTCGAATATATGGCGAATATTCGCCCAAATATTCGCGAAATATCGCGAATTTGAATATTGCCCCTGCCGCTCATCACTAGCCAGCACCTCCAAGGCGTAAAGGGCAAACTCAGGCCATGTACCCAATTTGGAGACCCAGAAGTTGAAGGGGGCCGACCCGTCATTCAGTACGTGTAGGCGTGTGCACACATACTGCTCCACCATGTTGGTGAAATGCTGCCTCCTGCTAAGACGTTCCATATCAGCTGGTGGTGTTGGTTGTTGTGGCGTGCTGATAAAGCTTTTCCACATTTCGGCCATGCTAACCCTGCCTTCTGAGGTGCTGGCGGTGCGTTGGCGACCTCTTCCTCGTCCTCTGCCTTCGCCTTGTGCTTCCACTGTGCCCCCGCTGTCAGGTGGGAATGCTACCAGTAGCGTGTCTACCAGCATGCGCTTGTACTCGCGCATCTTACGATCACGCTCCAGTGAGGAAATTAGGGGCGGTACGTTGTCCTTGTAACGGGGATCCAGCAGCGTGGCCACCCAGTAATCAGCACAAGTTAGAATGTGGGCAACTCGGCGGTCGTTGCGGAGACACTGCAGCAGGTAATCGCTCATGTGTGCCAGGCTGCCCAGAGGCAACAAAAAGCTGTCCTCTGTGGGAGGTGTATCGTCTGTGTCCTCTGTATCCCCCCATCCACGTTTAGTGTCCCACTAGTAAAGGTGGGCACTACACAAGGTTAACATTGTCTTTTGCATTACTGTGATGTTTAATTATGCATTTCCCTGTGTTATCTGGGTGTCAGGCCTGTTAGGGTGTAGTTTAGCATCCTAGACGTTAGAGGGAGCTAGAGAGCCCTAAGTATATATAGGTAGGCCCAGACAGGGGAGAGTAGTTCATTCCAGGTGGCTAGAAGAGTAATGTAGTCAGCCTGAAGCTCCTGAGTCTAAGCTTAGCTCAGTAGAGTCACCCCAGAAGAAGAATCTACCTCCTGGGAGGAACCTGCAGTTACCCATAAACCAAGCAGCGTCCTTGCATCCAACTAAGATAAGTAACCTGATGAACAGAGGTACTATAAGTTAAAGTCAAGAGCCAATACTGGAGGAAGGATTTATTACCAAGGGTTAAAGCCAGCATTTAGGCATCCGGGCCTTGGGATCCAGCCAGCTAGAATAGCTGAAGGGAATAGTGCAGCATAAGTCTGCTAAGCATTAATTTTATACCCTCCAAGTATCTTGCCAGTATATACCTGCCATACTAAGAAGTAAACCTGCTTGTGGAATATTGCTGTAAGGAACTGCATCATCATTACTAACTGTCTGTATAAAGTTGGGACTGTTTTCCAAGTAAAGCAACGTTTGGTTTACCATACCAGCTGTGTACCTCTATTACTACTCCTACAAATCGGTGTGCCACCGTTACAGGCACTGGCGTCACGATCCTTAAAGGGACCTTGCCTCAGGCACTCAAAACACCTGCAACATCCAGGGCACCTCACCCAGCATCAGGCCAGGTCTCTCCATACAGAGTGTGCCCCAGAGGAACTTGTGTCTACCTCTCCTTCACTGCCGCATGCCTGCCCAGGGTCCTCCAAAAAGTGAGTAACCCTCGATTGCCCATAACCGTAACCTCACTGTCGCAATACCCTGCAGGTCTGGCGTGCTGCACACGCACCAGTGATGGCCATGAGCTGGTCTGGGTGCCACCCTGCTGTGAACATGGTTCCTCCTCCTCCATCTCCTCCTCCTCATCCTCCACCTCCTCATCCTCCAGAACTGTGCCCTGGCTGGATAATTGTGTACCTTGGGTTTGTGGGTGCAGGAACCCACCCTCGGTGCCACTTGTGAATGACTTGCCGGAAACCCTACGAAATGATCCCTCTTCCTCCTCCTCCTCCTGTGCCACATTCTCTTCCATCATCGCCAGGAGCGTTTTTCCAAGGAGGCATAGAAGTGGGATAGTAACGCTGAGAATGGCGTTATCGGCACTGGCCATGTTGGTGGAGTACTCGAAACAGCGCAACAAGGAACACAGGTCTCGCATGGAGGGCCAGTCATTGGTGGTGAAGTGGTGCTGTTCCGCCGAGAGACTCACCCATGCATGCTGCAGCTGATACTCCACTATCGCCTGCTGCTGCTCGCGCAGTCTGGCCAGCATGTGCAAGGTGGAGTTCCACCTTCTTGGCACGTTGCATATGAGGCGGTGAGCGGGAAGGCCAAAGTTACGCTGCAGCGCTGACAGGCGAGCAGCAGCAGGGTGAGAACGCCAAAAGCGTGCACAGACGGCCCGCACTTTACGCAGCAGCTCTGACACATTGGTGTAAGTTTTATGGAATCTCTGCACCACCAAATTCAGCACATGCGCCAGGCAAGGGATGTGCGTCAAACCGGCTAGTCCCAGAGCTGCTACGAGATTTCGCCCATTATCGCACACCACCAGGCCGGGCTTGAGGCTGACTGGCACAAACCACTCATCGGTCTGTTGTTCAAGGCTCGTCCACAGCTCCTGCGCGGTGTGGGGTTTGTCCCCCAAACAGATAAGTTTTAAAACTGCCTGCTGTCATTTACCCCTGGCTGTGTTGGTGGTGAAGGTGTTACGCTGACCGGATTAGGAGCTGGTAGAGGATGCGGAGCAGAGTAGGAGGAGGAAGCAACAGAGGCAACTGAAGCGCCCTGCAATCCTCGGTGGTGGAAGGACATGCGCCAAACTGCTATCCGCCTCAGGCCCAGCTGCCTCTGCATTTACCCAGTGTGCTGTTATGGAGATATAGCGTCCCTGACCGTGCTTACTGGTTCACGTATCCATAGTCAGGTGCACCTTGCACAGATGGCGTTGCGCAGTGCACAACTGATTTTGTCCCCTACTTGGTTGTGCAGGGAAGGGATGGCTCGCCTTGAAAAGTAGTGGCGCTGGGCACGACGTACTGTGGGACAGCCACCGCCATAAGGCCTTTAAAACTATCCGTCTCCACCAGACAGAATGACAGCATTTCAAAGGCCATTAATTTAGAAATTCTGGCATTCAGGGCTAGGGATCGCGGGTGGGTAGGGGGTACTTCCTCTTCCTCTCCAGCGTTTGGGAGCTTGAGAACTGAACGCTTCCTTGGGACATTGTGGAGATGCTTGGTGACCCAGGTGTTGGTGTTGCTGGCAGATCTTCTGTTTGCGGGGGTAGCAGGTGGCACTGTCACTCCAGAGGTGGATGAAGAGGCCGAGACTGCAGCAGAAGAGGAAGCAGGAGGAGCCAGAGACCTTTCTTGGTTTTTGAGGTGTCTACTCCACTGCAGCTTGTGCTTTGCACTTAAATGCCTGGTCATGCAGGTTGTGCCTCGCTTCAGGCTCTGATTGCACAGCGTGCAAACCACTTGTGTCTTGTCGTTAGCACATTGTCTGTAGAACTGCCACGCCAGGGAACGCCTTGGAGCTGGATTTGGTGTGCTCGGTCCCTTGCTGCGGTGGGCAGTAGCAGTCGTACTGTCTAGAGGACGGCTGCTCCGCTTTTGCACCCTGCTCCCTCTTCTGCTGTGCTGGTGGCTCTGTGCGACCACCGCCTCTTCCTCCGAACTACATAGGTCACTCGCATGACCTTGATTCCATGTGGGGTCGAGGACCTCATCGTCCTCCACATCATCATCCACCCAGTCTTTACCCCTGCCTTCCTTGTCGGTCTGCACACTTTCGAAAGACCTAGCAGTTGGCACCTGTGTTTCGTCATCATCTGCTGCGATGGTCCTCCCATGTACTCATCTTGAAAGATAAGTGGTTGGGCATCGGTGCACTCAATCTCTTCCACTTCTGGGGCAGGGTTAGGTGGATGGCCCTGGGAAACCCTGCTAACAGAGTCCTCAAAAAGCAGAAGAGACTGCTGCATGACTTGGGGCTCAGACTGCTTGGCTAATTTGCAAGGGGGTGAGGTGAAAGACTGATGGACATCTGCTGCAGGTGCCAACTGTGGTCTTTCAGCAGGAGACGGGGTGGGAGACAATGTGAAGGAACTGAATCCACTGTCAGCAACCCAATCTACTATCGCCTGTACTTGTTCAGGCCTCACCATTCGTTGAGCAGCATTAGGCCCGACCAAATACCACTGCAGGTTTTGTCGACTACGCCCACCTGAGGAAGGGGTTTCACTTGTGCGTGTAGCTTGCACAGATCGACCACGTCCTCTCCCTGCAACAGGAGCTCCACCAGCAGCACCACGATCTGGGCCACGTCCCTTATTTGACGCTCTCCTCATATTTATCGAATTTAGGATCTTGCCCTAAATGGGTGTTTAAATAATAGTAGAATAGAAAGACAGTATGAAAAGGGTGCATCTCACACGGCATAAACTAGACTAGGCCTCAATTAAAGATTTCTTTGCACAGGGTGTATCTCACACGGCCTGAACCAGTGAAGGCCTGAATTAAAGATTTCTTTGCACAAAATAGCTGTATTTCAAATGGCTGTATTTCAAATGCCTGAATCAAACCCCTGTATGTAGAGGGTGTATCTCAAACGGCATGAACCAGTCTAGGCCTGAATTCAATATTATTGCACCAAATGGCGGTATTTCAAATGCCTGAAACAAACCCCTCTATGTAGAGGTTGTATCTCACACGGCTTGAATCAGTGTATGCCTGAATTAAATATTTATTTGCCCAAAATGGCTGTATTTCAAATGGCTGTATTTCAAATGCCTGAATCAAACCCCTGTATGTAGAGGGTGTATATCACACGGCTTTAATCAGTGTAGGCCTGAATTAAAGATTTATTTGCACAAAATGGCTGTATTTCAAATGCCTGAAAAAAATTCCTGTATGTAGAGGGTGTATCTCACACGGCTTGAATCAGTGTAGGCCTGAATTAAAGATTTCTTTGCACAAAATGGCTGTATTTCAAAAGCCTGAATCAAACCCCTGTATGTAGAGGGGGTATCTCACAGGGCCTGAACCAGTGTAGGCCTAAATTAAAGATTTCTTTGCCTAAAATGGCTGTATTTCAAATGGCTGTATTTCAAATGCCTGAATCAAACCCCTGTATGTAGAGGGTGTATCTCACACGGCCTGAACCAGTGTAGGCTTGAATTCAATATTGGTGCACCAAATGGCGGTATTTCAAATGCCTGAATCAAACCCCTGTATGTAGAGGGTGTATCTCACATGGCTTGAATCAGTGAAGGCCTGAATTAAAGATTTTTTTGCCAAAATGGCTGTATTTCAAATGCCTGCATCAAACCCCTGTATGTAGAGTGTGTATCTCACACGGTCTGAACCAGTGTAGGCCTGAATTCAATATTGGTGCACCAAATGGCGGTATTTCAAATGCCTGAATCAAACCCCTGTATGTAGAGGGTGTATCTCACACGGCTTGAATCAGTGTAGGCCTGAATTAAAGATTTCTTTGCACAAAATGGCTGTATTTCAAATGGCTGTATTTCAAATACCTGAATCAAACCCCTGTATGTAGAGGGTGCATCTCACAGGGCCTGAACCAGTGTAGGCCTAAATTAAAGATTTCTTTGCCCAAAATGGCTGTATTTTAAATGGCTGTATTTCAAATACCTGAATCAAACCCCTTTATGTAGAGGGTGTATCTCAAACGGCCTGAACCAGTGTAGGCCTGAATTCAATATTAGTGCACCAAATGGCGGTATTTCAAATGCCTGAATCAAACCCCTGTATGTAGAGGGTGTATCTCACACGGCTTGAATCAGTGTAGGCCTGAATTAAAGATTTCTTTGCCCAAAATGGCTGTATTTCAAATGCCTGAATCAAACGCCTGTATGTAGAGGGTGTATCTCACAGGGCCTGAACCAGTGTAGGCCTAAATTAAAGATTTCTTTGCCTAAAATGGCTGTATTTCAAATGCCTGAATCAAACCCCTGTATGTAGAGGGTGTATCTCACACGGCCTGAACCAGTGTAGGCCTGAATTCAATATTGGTGCATCAAATGGCGGTATTTAAAATCTCTGAATCTAACCCAAATGTATTAAGGGTGTATCTCACAATGACATCTGCATCAAAGGCTGCCAACTAATATTTTTCTGTTTAACAACTGAGTGTTTGTTTAACAACTGAATTTGACAGCAGTATATAAGCCTGTAATTTCACACGTGCTGATGCTGCAAGGCCTGAAAATAGTGTTTTCTGTCAAAAAGTGTGTTTTTAAAATCCCAGAAAATGATGGATGTATTTCTACCTGAAATTGCACACTGACTAATCCAGATGTTGTAGATTCCTAAAAAAGTGTTTGTTTTTTTAATAACAGAATATGAAAGCTGTATATATTGAACTTTAATTTAACATTTGCATATCAGGGAAAATACAGTTTTTTTGACAAAAAAAAGTGTGTTTTCAAAACCCCAGAAAATGATGGGTGTATTTCTAGCTTAAATTGCACACTGACTAATCCAGATGTTGTAGATTGCCAAAATAAGTGTTTTTTTGGTAACACTTATAAATTAAATATTTATTTGCCCAAAATTTCAAATGCCTGAATCAAACCCCTATATGTAGAGGGTGTATTTCACACGGCCTGAACCAGTGTAGGTCTGAATTCAATATTAGTGCACCAAATGGCGGTATTTAAAATGCCTGAATCAAACCCCTGAATGTAGAGGGTGTATCTCACATGGCTTGAATCAGTGAAGGCCTGAATTAAAGATTTCTTTGCCAAAATGGTGGTATTTCAAATGACTGCATCAAACCCCTGTATGTAGAGTGTGTATCTCACACGGTCTGAACCAGTGTAGGCCTGAATTAAATATTTCTTTGCCCAAAATGGCTGTATTTCAAATGCCTGAATCAAACCCCTGTATGTAGAGGGTGTATCTCACACGGCCTGAACTAGTGTAGAATAAAAATTATATAAAACAGCCGTTAGTACGTTGCCTTTCTTTTGGTGCCTCACGAGTTCCAATTGTGAAATGGGTACTGTAAGTACAATAAAACCTTGCAGTTTAAACTTATGTGATTGTACTTCACTATTTGTGGCAACCTTGATTTCTCACAAAGGTTCCCAAAGGAAAGGTGAATCCAAGTGATCTGACAGCTTTCCCATATCCAAGGAAGTTTGTGTGATCTGGAAGGGAGGATTTTTTTGCTTTGCTCTGGAACAGCGCGGTCCATTTAAAGAAACTGAACCAGTGTAGGCCTGAATTCAATATTGGTGCACCAAATGGCGGTATTTAAAATCTCTGAATGTAACCCAAATGTATTAAGGGTATATCTCAAAATGACATCTGCTTCAAAGGCTGCCAACAATTTTTTTTTTGCCCAAATGAGTGTTTGTTTAACAACTGAATTTGACAGCAGTATATAAGCCTGTCATTTCACACGTGCTGATGCTGCAAGGCCTGAAAATAGTGTTTTTTGTCAAAAAAGTGTGTTTTTAAAACCCCAGAAAATGATGGGTGTATTTCCAGCTTAAATTGCACACTGACTAATCCAGATGTTGTATATTGCCAAAAAAGTGTTTTTTTTTGGTAACAGAATATGAAAGCTGTATATATTAAACTTGAATTTAACACTTGCAGACCAGGAAAATACAGTTTTTTTGCAAAAAAGTGTGTTTTTAAAACCCCAGAAAATGATGTGTGTATTTCTACCTTAACCACCTCAGCTCCCCTAGCTTAAACACCCTTAATGACCAGACCACTTTTTACAATTCTGCACTACACTACTTTCACGGTTTATTGCTCGGTCATGCAACTCACCACCCGAATGAATTTTTCTTCTCACTAATAGAGCTTTCATTTGGTGGTATTTCATTATATGTCTTTGATAAAAAAAAAAAATGTGTGGGTAAAAAAAAATGGTTTGGGTAAAAGTTATTGCGTTTACAAACCGTGGTACAAAAATGTGAATTTCCGCTTTTTGAAGCAGCTCTGACTTTCTGAGCACCTGTCATGTTTCCTGAGGTTCTACAATGTCCAGACAGTAGAAAAACCCCACAAATGACCCCATTTCGGAAAGTAGACACCCTAAAGTATTCGCTGATGGGCATAGTGAGTTCATAGAACTTTTTATTTTTTGTCACAAGTTAGCGGAAAATGATGGTTTTAATTTTTTTTCCTTACAAAGTCTCATATTCCACTAACTTGTGACAAAAAATAAAAACTCACAAGTGACCCCATTTTGGAAAGAAGACACCCCAAGGTATTCCATGAGGGGCATGGCGAGTTCCTTGAATTTTTTATTTTTTGTCACAAGTTAGCGGAAAATGATGATTTTTCTATATTTTTTTTTTCTTACAAAGTCTCATATTCAACTAACTTGTGACAAAAAATAAAAACTTCCATGAACTCACTATGCCCATCACGAAATACCTTGGGGTGTCTTCTTTCCAAAATGGGGACACTTGTGGGGTAGTTATACTGCCCTGACATTTTAGGGGCCCTAATGCGTGAGAAGTAGTTTGAAATCAAAATATGTAAAAAATGCCCTGTGAAATCCTAAAGGTGCTCTTTGGAATGTGGGCCCCTTTGCCCACCTAAGCTGCAAAAAAGTGTCACACATGTGGTATCGCCGTTCTCAGGAGAAGTTGGGCAATGTGTTTTGGGGTGTCTTTTTACATATACCCATGCTGGGTGAGAGAAATATCTCTCTAAAAGACAACTTTTCCCATTTTTTTTATACAAAGTTGCCATTTGACCAAGATATTTATCTCACCCAGCATGGGTATATGTAAAATGACACACATTGCCTAACTTCTCCTGAGTACGGCGATACCACATGTGTGACACTTTTTTGCAGCCTAGATGCGCAAAGGGGCCCAAATTCCTTTTAGGAGGACATTTTCAGACTTCTTCTCACGCTTTAGGGCCCCTAAAATGCCAGGGCAGTATAAATACCCCACATGTGACCCCATTTTGGAAAGAAGACACCCAAGGTATTCAATGAGGGGCATGGCGAGATCATAGAAGATTTTTTTTTTTTGGAAGAAGTTAGCGGAAATTGTTTTTTTTTTTTTCTCACAAAGTCTCCCTTTCCGCTAACTTGGGACAAAAAGTTCAATCTTTCATGGACTCAATATGCCCCTCAGCGAAAACCTTGGGGTGTCTTCTTTCCGAAATGGGGTCACATGTGGGGTATTTATACTGCCCTGGCATTTTAGGGGCCCTAAAGCGTGAGAAGAAGTCTGGAATATAAATGTCTAAAAAAAATTACGCATTTGGATTCCGTGAGGGGCATGGTGAGTTTATGTGAGATTTTATTTTTTGTCACAAGTTAGTGGAATATGAGACTTTGTAAGAAAAATAAAAAAAAACAATTTCCGCTAACTTGTGCCAAAAGAATCTCTGAATGGAGCCTTACAGGGGGGTGATCAATGACAGGGGGATGATAAGGGAGTCTATATGGGGTGATCACCCCCCTGTCATTGATCACCCCCCTGTAAGGCTCCATTCAGACGTCCGTATGCGTTTTGCGGATCCGCGGTGTCTGTGTTTTGCGGATCCACGGATCTGCAAAACACATACGGACGTCTGAATGGAGCCTTACAGGGGGGTGATCAATGACGGGGGGTGATCAATGACAGGGGGGTGATCAGGGAGTCTATATGGGGTGATCACCCCCCTGTCATTGATCACCCCCCTGTAAGGCTCCATTCAGACGTCCGTATGTGTTTTGCGGATCCGATCCATGGATCCGTGGATCCGTAAAACACATACGGACGTCTGAATGGAGCCTTACAGGGGGGTGATCAATGACAGGGTGTCACGGCGGACGTGCGCTCAGTATAAACAATAACACACCAACCAGGCTCTGGACGAGAGACAGGGCAAGGGTCACCTCCTAGTAAATCCCTGACCTCTTTCCCTGCACTGCTTAGCCCACAGGCAGACCTTGAAGGTAGGTGTGCTGTGTCCTCCAGCCTGGACTGACCAAACCCTGAACTCCCTGAGATGGTGAAGTGGGGAGAAAGGAGCAGCCTGCTCGCCCAGAACCTGGATGGGCTAGATGACACAAACAACCAAACTAGAAATGCCACTTATCTCTGAGAGCAGGAACTGACAGCCAACCTTTCCTCCAAACTTCCCAGACCAAAATGATCAGTATAATCCGCTCAGAGCACTTAGCTGGAGGCCATTTAAACTAATGACTTCACCCAGTGCACCTGATGAGAGGCGGATACAGCACGACACAAAAACAAATACTAAACTCGTGCTGCTATCCTGGCCGACCTCCGCACATCGTCAGAGTGGGGCATGACACAGGGGGGTGATCAATGACAGGGGGGTGATCAGGGAGTCTATATGGGGTGATCACCCCCCTGTCATTGATCACCCCCCTGTAAGGCTCCATTCAGACGTCCGTATGTGATTTGCGGATCCGATCCATGGATCCGTTGATCCGTAAAACACATACGGACGTCTGAATGGAGCCTTACATGGGGGTGATCAATGACAGAGGGGTGATCAGGGAGTCTATATGGGGTGATCACCCCCCTGTCATTGATCACCCCACTGTAAGGCTCCATTCAGACGTCCGTATGTGTTTTGCGGATCCGATCCATGGATCCGTGGATCCGTAAAACACATACGGACGTCTGTATGGAGCCTTACAGGGGGGTGATCAATGACAGGGGGGTGATCAATGACAGGGGGGTGATCAGGGAGTCTATATGGGGTGATCACCCCCCTGTCATTGATCACCCCCCTGTAAGGCTCCATTCAGACGTCCGTATGTGTTTTGCGGATCCGATCCATGGATCCGTGGATCCGTAAAACACATACAGACGTCTAAATGGAGCCTTACAGGGGGGTGATCAATGACAGGGAGGTGATCAATGACAGGGGGGTGATCAGGGAGTCTATATGGGGTGATCAGGGTTTAATAAGGGGTTAATAAGTGACAGGGGGGTGTAGTGTAGTG
This sequence comes from Bufo bufo, assembly GCF_905171765.1. Taxonomy (NCBI): domain Eukaryota; kingdom Metazoa; phylum Chordata; class Amphibia; order Anura; family Bufonidae; genus Bufo; species Bufo bufo. Next base: position 26,820,957 of record NC_053389.1, on the reverse strand, counting down.
TGGTGCTTGGTGCTACTTATTACAGAGCTGCCTGTGTCCTCTGGTGGTCGATCCAAGCAAAAGGGACCACCAGAGGACCAGGTAGCAGGTATATTAGACGCTGTTATCAAAACAGCGTCTAATATACCTGTTAGGGGTTAAAAAAATCGCATCTACAGCCTGTCAGCGAACGATTGCCGCTGGCAGGCTGCAGATCCACTCGCTTACCTGCAGTTCCTGTGAACGCGCGCGCCTGTGTGCGCGCGTTCACAGGAAATCTCGAGTTTCGCGAGATGACGCGTATATGCGTCTAGGAGGAATGAATCGACTGCCGCCAGGACGCATCCCTGCGTTAGCCGGTCGGGAAGCAGATAAATTGCCCACTGACTAATCTAGATATTGTAGATTGCCAAAAAAATTGTGATTTGCAATGTCCCAAAAGCTCAGATGCAGTGCTGGTGCACTGAGCATGCATAAAATGGCCGCCGCCGCCCACCTAAATAACAGATGGATAAAAGTTGTTTTTTTTGGTCAATGGCCTCAGGGCAGGGTAAAACGATTGTGCCCTGCACCCACACAACTATTTCTATGTAGATCGCTGAGTTAGATTCTCTCCTATTCTCTCCCTGAAATCACAAGTCCAGCAGCATCCTCTCCCTACACTTGTAACAGCAGAGTGACGTGCAGCGCTACGTGACCCAAGCTTATATAGAGGCTGGGTCACATGCTGCACTGGCCAATCACAGCCATGCCATTAGTAGGCATGGCTGTGATGGCTTCTAAGGTCAGACAGTTAACCGCTTGTTGATTGGCTGCTCTGCAGCCTTTCAAAAAGTGCCAAGAAAGCGCCGAACACCGAACCCAAACTTTTACTGAAATGTTCGGGTTTAGGTCCGGGGTCCAAAAATCCTAAAGTTCGGTACGAACCCGAACTTTACAGTTCGGTTTCGCTCATCCCTACTCATAATCTAACCTGTCAGATGAACATTGTAAATAACAAAAAGTAAAAACAGTGCCAAAACTGCTTTTTTACCTAGTGTAATATAGAGCAACCAAAAATCATCTGTACCATAATATAGTACCAACAGAACTGCAAACTTATCCCATAGATTCCAAAATGGGGTCACTTTTTTGAAGTTTCTACTCTAGGGGTGCATCAGGGGGTCTTCAAATGTGACATGGCAAGTTAAAATTATCCCAGTGAAATCTTCCCTCCAAAAACCATATGGTGTTCCATTTCTTTTTGCGCCCTGCCGTGTGCCTGTTAGGGTGACCACGTGTCCCGGTTTGCCCGGGATCGTCCCGTAATTTACGTTTTTGTCCCGTGTCCCGGGAGCCTTCAAACCGGGACAATAGAGAGTCCCGGAATCAACTGCCTGCCAGTCAGTGGCGTCGCCAGGGGGGGGCCAGAGGGGGCCACGGCCCCCCCCTACATCATGCTGTGCCCCCCCATGTGCCCCCCCAACTAAAATGCCCCCCCAAGTGAGCCGCCGCCGCCGGGCACAGGGAGATGAGCGCTTCCATTGCGCTCATCTCCTTAGTAATCTGCCTGTGCCAGCGGAGGTGCAGGGGAGGGAGAGGCGTGTCCCTTCCCCTTCCTCTGATAGGCTGCAGGCACTAGGCCGGCAGCCTATCAGAGGCCGGCGAAGGCGGGGCGATGACGTCATCGCACCGCCCGAGCCTTACAGCGCGGGACACAGGAAGAGTCTGCATCGCATCGCTGACACTGAGGTAAGTATAAGTGTTTTTTTTTTTTTTTGTTTTTTTTTACAATAGTGTTACTGGCATTGGGGGGGATGGGGGGGCTTATTACAATGGGGGGGGCTTATTACAATGAGGGGGGCTTATTACAATGGGGGGGCTTATTACAATGGGGGGGCTTATTACAATGGGGGGGCTTATTACAATGGGGGGACTTATTACAATGAGGGGGGGCTTATTACAATGGGGGGGCTTATTACAATGAGGGGGCTTATTACAATGGGGGGGCTTATTACAATGGGGGGACTTATTACAATGAGGGGGGCTTATTACAATGGGGGGGCTTATTACAATGGGGGGGGCTTATTACAGTGGGGGGACTTATTACAATGAGGGGGGCTTATTACAATGGGGGGGGGCTTATTACAATGGGGGGCTTATTACAATGGGGGGGCTTATTACAATGGGGGGACTTATTACAATGAGGGGGGCTTATTACAATGGGGGGGGCTTATTACAATGGGGGGGGGGGTTATTACAATGAGGGGGGCTTATTACAATGGGGGGGCTTATTACAATGAGGGGGCTTATTACAATGAGGGGGCTTATTACAATGGGGGGGCTTATTACAATGGGGGGATTATTACAATGAGGGGGCTTATTACAATGGGGGGGCTTATTACAATGGAGGGGGCTTATTACAATGGGGGGGCTTATTACAATGAGGGGGCTTATTACAATGGGGGGCTTATTACAATGAGGGGGGCTTATTACAATGGGGGGCTTATTACAATGAGGGGGCTTATTACAATGGGGGGCTTATTACAATGAGGGGGGCTTATTACAATGGGGGGGCTTATTACAATGAGGAGGGCTTATTACAATGGGGGGCTTATTACAATGGGGGGGCTTAATACTGGCACATGATGGGGGGGCTTAATACTGGCACATGATGATGGGGGGACTTAATACTGGCACATGATGGGGGGCTTAATACTGGCAAGTGATGGGGGGGCTTAATACTGGCACGTAATGGGGGGCTTATTACAAGCACGTAATGGGGGCTTATTGCTGGCACGTAATGGGGGGGCTTATTACTGACACGTAATGGGGGGCTTATTACTGGCACGTAATGGGGGGCTTATTACTGGCACGTAATGGGGGGGCTTATTACTGGCACGTAATGGGGGGGCCTATTACTGGCACGTGATGGGGGGCTTATTACTGGCACGTGATGGGGGGCTTATTACTGGCACGTGATGGGGGGCTTATTACTGGCACGTGATGGGGGGCTTATTACTGGCACGTGATGGGGCTCTTGTTACTGGCCCGTGATGGGGGGCTTATTACTGGCACGTGATGGGGGGCTTATTACTGGCACGTGATGGGGGGCTTATTACTGGCACGTGATGGGGGGCTTATTACTGGCACGTGATGGGGGGCTTATTACTGGCACGTGATGGGGCTCTTGTTACTGGCACATTGGGGGGCTCTTGTTACTGGCAGTGGCACGTTATTGAGGGCACTTATTACTGGCACATTATCGGTGGGCACTATAGGGGCATCTACTGAGGCCACAAAGAAGGGGTGTTTTATATGGGGGCTCTGTACAGTAGCATTTTATACTGGGACACATTATGGTGGGTACTATGGAGAAGGGGAGACAGGAGTACTATGGAGTCATCTACGGGGGGCACTAAGAAGGGGTATTTTATACTTGCAAATTATGGGGGACACTGAGGGCATCTACTGGGGCACGATATATGGGGCATTTTATACTGGTACATTATGGGGGCACTAGCAGGAAGGGGGGAGAGGAGCACTATGGAGCCATTTACTGGGGCACTATATAGGGGTATTTTATACTGGCACATTATGGGGGACATTAGCTCAACTGGGGGCATTACAAGTGGGTATGTTTTGCACATTATAAAGAGAATTCTTTCTACTGGGGGGCATTATGGTGGGTTTTATTACTCCCCCATGGTATGACCCCCTAGTAGCAGCACCAGCCTCTCCCTGCTCTGCTATCCCTCTGCCCCTTCTCCAAATCCTTATTATGAAATCTTTCTCATTAGGATAAAACACAACATCAGCTCCGCCGAGCCCCCGGCCAAAGTGTTGAAGTGGCGTCCGAGATCCCCAAGGGCCAAGCCAAGTAACTGTAAGTGTTCATGTGAAATATGCTTTTTTTTTATATATGTACACTCCTGTGAGAGGCGGGGAGGTTATACTGTTATAGGGAGGGAGATCTGTGGATGACACTGTTATAGGGAGGGAGATCTGTGGATGACACTGTTATAGGGAGGGAGATCTGTGGATGACACTGTTATGGAGGGGGAAATGGGGATGACACTGTCATGGGGTGGATCTGGGGATGACACATATAGCATAAGATGCTATATACGGTATGTGGCATCCACAGATCCCCCCCATAGCAGTGTCATCCACAGATCCCCCTCTCTATAAAAGTGTCATCCACAGACAGCTGGACTTTTCTTCCCTGTTGCGGTTTTAGGTATTGGGTAAAGTATTGTAGCATTTCTAAGCGTACTTGTGTAAATGTATCATTGTTATAGCTGCCCCCCCTACTTTTGTCCTGGCCCCCAGTGTGCCCCCCCAAAATTTGAAAGCTAGAGACGCCACTGCTGCCAGTCTGCAACATTCACTGCCGCTGCTGCCGCAGTGCTGTTGTAATTAATTCATCCTAAATCACTGGTTGCTACGGCTGCCCCGCTTGGCGTGTAGCAACCAGTGACGTCACCATGTCCCGCTCTCTCTGCGGCTCCGACTCCACCCCCACCTCCTCCTCCTCCAGCTGCCGCCGCGGTTCTTGCAGCAGAGAGAGCAGCGCAGCAGCATCGATTCGTACAGGGCAGGCAGTGAGTCACTCACCGTCACCTACCAGTACCGCGGCAGTGGCACAGACCAAGACCTCCTCCTCCTCTGAGTCCTCCTGACCTCGGCTCCCGCTAGTAAGTCCCGCCGGCGCCGCGACTCCCGCTGCTCTGCAAGCCTGTGACATCTCTCACAGTGCAGTGCAGTTCTCATTCTCCGCCGGTCTGACCTCCTCTACCGCCCAGCGCCCCCGGCAGGCTCCTCCCGGCTCCCGCCCGAGCGGCCCGACGATTCTCTCTCTGCCAGTGCCTGCCAGACGCCAGTGCCTCCTCGAGTCCTGACTGGAAGAACACCGGCGCAAGACTGCCCTGCCCTGCTCCACCACCACCAGTGACCAGACGAGGAGACAGTCACTCCATCTCCATTATATGACTCCAAAAGGTGAGCAAATAGGGGCAATTGACACTGGGTGGCAGCATCTGATGGGGCACAGTAGCGACAATCTATGGGCACACTGGCATTTGATGGCGCACAGTAGCGACAATTTATGGGCACACTGGCATTTGATGGGGCACAATAGCGACAATTCATGGGCACACTGGCAGCATCTGATGGGGCACAGTAGCGACAATCTATGGGCACACTGGCATTTGATGGCGCACAGTAGCGACAATTTATGGGCACACTGGCATTTGATGGGGCACAATAGCGACAATTCATGGGCACACTGGCAGCATCTGATGGGGGCACAGTAGCGACAATTCATGGGCACACTGGCATTTGATGGACTGTGCCCCATCAAATGCCAGTGTGCCCATGAATTGTCGCTACTGTGCCCCCATCAGATGCTGCCAGTGTGCCCATGAATTGTCGCAAACTGTGCCTCATCAGATGCTGCCAGTGTGCCTATCAATTGCCGCTACTGTGCCCATCAGATCAGATGCTGCCAGTGTGTCAATTAATTGTCACTACTGTGCCCCATCAAATGCTGCCAGTGTGCTAATGAGTTCTTGCTCATTAAAAAAAAAAACAATAAAAAAATCTGTTAATTTATTGCAACTTGTTCTGTTTGTTTTTTCTATTTCTTATTTCTATTTTCTTAAGAGATGTCTAACACATTAAAAATATGACCTGTTTTAGGTAGCCAGTGATTGTGTGCAGGGCACAATCACAAATTACTGAACAATGCACAGGCAGTTATGTTTATAGCAATCTCAAGCATAACTTCGATGCAATGAACTTGCCAGCGTAAGTACAAAGTACGCCGCTGTCACTAAGTGACTTAATTTTTTAAAAAAAGTATCAAAAATCATATTTTTTGGGGAGTGGACATGGGTGCGGGGGGGCCGGGGCGGGTGTCCCTGAATGGCAGTTTGGAAATGTGGTCACCCTAGTGCCTGTACAGAAGTTTAAGACCACATATGGGGTGTTTCTGTAAACTACAGAATCAGGGCCATAAATATTGAGTTTAGTTTGGATTTTCCAGCTAGACTAACTCGCATGTTGCAAATATCAACTACATGGATCAGTGTAATAACTAACAGCAAGGCCATACATGTTTGTTGCACTACTGCAACGATCTTGTTTGTGGACTTTTTGACATGTATTAAGGCATTTGCCTGGATTTGTGGGAGGGGCTGAGGTCCGCCTCCAGCCTATTTAAGGCACCCCCCTTACCTGGCTCCTGCACCGTCTGAGGTCTGAGCTTTGTGAGAGGAAGTCGCTTGTTGGAGTTCTGAGGAATTTACCTGCGAGCCGCTGATTTTCCCAGCTTCTCTCGGTTCACTGTGGGTCGCGTTTGCCCGTCAAACTGTGAGTTATTTCGTACGGGTCAGCAGGGCCTCACGGTTGCCCCAGCACCGGTTCATCTCATTTCATCAAGGCGCACCAATGTCACGGTTTCATACAAGTCACCTTCATTCATTTCTGTCACACCTGTTCATGCGTTCTCATTTACGATCCGCACCACCATTTTGGCCATACACACTGGCAGCATGCGGCATGGTTCCTGGTTCAAACCCCCCCCCCCTTTTTTTTTTTTTTTTTTTTTTTTTTCCTTTCCTTCTGTTGTTTCCACACGCTGCACCCATGTCACGGCTGCCCAGTCACCAGCAGCTCATTTCTCAGGCCCTCAGACGTCTCCACACAGGACCGTCACGCCGGCCAGCAACCTGCTGATCCCAGCCCATTCCCCGGTTTGGTTCACCCCAAACAAAGCATTCATCATTTACAGCACAGGGGCAGCTGCAGGGCACCCCCCCATTCATTTCACTTTTTCACTGGGCTGGCGTTCGTCCCCTCCCTGTCGCCTCCTGCCTGTTGCCGCTCCTCCTGCCGCGCGGCCGATGGCGCCCGACCGCGTCCTGGGGCCTGGTCTGCGCATGCGCGGCCGGGGTTCTGCGCATGCGCGGCATTTTCGTCGGCGCATGCGCAGTGTCCCGACGACTCCGGACGTATGTGTTCAATACACGGATTCTTTCCCAGCCTCCACATGTCACTCCTCAGTCACAAACAGCAAGGTGTTCCTCATGACCAACTTCACGTCACACACTCACGTTCGTGGCCCCCCCCGGTCATTCATGTGCGCAGTCATGCAACCGCACAACCCCCCCCCCCTTCCATTCATTACCTGCACTGGGCTCACCGCGGCCGTCACATCCCCTCACCACCTCCTGACTGGTTACCGCTTCCCCTGCCGCGCGGCCGACGGCCGCGTCCTGGTGCCTGATCTGCGCATGCGCGGCCGGGGTTCTGCGCATGCGCGGCAGCTCGTCGGCGCATGCGCGGTGTCCCGGCGGCCGTGCGCACAGCATCTGTGTTCGGGGGGCCGCCGTCGGACGGCAGGGGAGGCCACAACATGCCCCTCTAGTCATACATTCCCCAGGAGCCCCAATAAAGACAGTGCAACACATCAACACCCATGTAATAAACAGGGAATCATGAGCAGGCCCTCTTGTCCAAATCATGCATGATCTCACCATGCTGCTGGCCGGAGGGGCTAGACTTCCCATCCGCATTCAGCTACAAGTGACTGTCTCGAAAGGGGTCGTCACCTTTTCACAACTATGTTCCACCCTGGGGATAGGTCGTTCAAAAAAAAAAAAAAAAAAAATTTTATTATTTGTTGCATCATATTCAATAAACGGGTGGGAATTGCGGGGGCACGGTCCAGAAATGTTCCAAAAAAAAAAAAAAAAAATTTTTTGCAGGCGCACACTTTCCGCCTGGCCATGGCCACGGCACGCACTGGTCTCGTTCACACCAGGCGCAAGCTATCATTTCATGTGTAACCGCCATGATCCACCCGGTCATGCATATGTACCACATGCATTTACGCTTTTCATCACGCTATGTTATGTTTACCCTCCCCCCTTATTTTTTAGGCGGTCAACCTATACTGTTTTACACTACCGTGTATCCGGAAAATTTTTCTTGGTACCAGGTACGTTCACCTGTTCATTTACCAAAATCTTCCTCACATTTCGGTTGGTCCCGTTAGGGTCAGCGTGCTGGCTTTAGGGGCACGATCATCCCACTAGGTAACCCCCCCCCCCTTTCTTGGCTTCGCCGACAGTTAGTGGTCCCGCGAGGCCGACACCCCGCCTCAAACGTACGGAGGCACCTGCCCAACGCGCCACCTCGTTAGTAAGCCGCCTCGCATGTTGCATAGAGAGGGCCTCACCTGTCACTCCCTTCCCCTAGTCCTGTCTTACAGTCACCGAGAGGCCAACGCTCCTGCCGCTACCACGAGTGGCCTCATTACCCCCTCGCGCCAAATCATAGGTAGAGCCTCTCAAAGCCGCTTGGCAATTAGCAGGGCCTCATCTGTCACCATGCAAGTGTAATTTTTTCGCCATTTGGCCTAGCTAGCCAGCACGATCCTGCGTGGCCTCAAATTAATCAACTTTTTTATTGTAGTATGTCGCTGGATGGGTTGGAAAACTTCTCCCTACCTGGCACCCCTGCTAGATCTGTCACTGCTACTTCGGGAGACGATCTAGCCAGTCCAGCGTCCATCCGGTCCTGGACAATTCCTCGCATCACGGCGGAGTTGAGGAAACGGCATGTTCCCTTCCCCGCCACGGCTAGGAAAGCGGAGCTGTTCCGGCTGCTACGCGCTTCAACCGATACTAGCGATGCGGGGCAAGGACCCAGCCAGTCCGGCACCGGGGACATCCATGCCATGCTGGCCTCTCTGATGACATCCATGTCAACAATCAACGCCAGGCTGGAGAGGCTAGAAACGGTCACCACGACCCTCTCCTTGGCGGGTCCGCCACCGGCGGCATCACCGGCACCGGTCGGTTTGCCGGTGATCACACCATCCACTAGCGTGGAGGACCGGGAAGTCAACCCGGCGCATATGATTCCTGAGCACTTGAAACGGGATATCCTGGAAGGTAAGGATATAAACCTGGCCTCCCTTCTGATTGCCTCCCAGGACGTGGTTGAAAACACGACGTACGCCTATGACGAGGTGTCAGTTGTGGTCAAGTCCAGGGATGCCCGGCTCAATAGGAAATTGACCATTCCCGAATTCGTGTTGGCCTTCGGAATCTACAGAGAGGTCATCTGTGCGGTCTACCCCAACAGAAGGGAGGAATTCGACCTCTACTTACACAAACTGGTGGATTTGGGCAACAAATACGGAGGGTCAGCGTTTTATGACTATCACAGGTCTTTTTCGGCAAAGGTGGCAGGGGCTTTCTCCCAGTACGGAGTCCGCTCCAACTGGGCGAGGATCGACACGGTCATTTTTTGTCGCCACTTCGCAGGCCTTAGGACCCCAGCCTGTGCGCACTGCTCCTCCACGGCCCACACCACCAATTTCTGCCCGAACACGTCGGTCAGACAGGGCCTCTCCCAGGCAGCTGGTCCCTCCGGGGTCCCGGAGAGACTGGCCCGGGACAAACTGGGTCGGCCGATCAAATTTCTAGGCAAATCAATGATTTGCAATAATTTCAATGAGGGGTCCTGTAATTATAACGGATGTAAATTGTTACACATATGCACCAAATGTTTCCGGGCACATGCCAAGTCCATGTGTCCAAATAAAATGTTTACAAAACCGTATCTAACAACCATCAACATGCCTGTTTTTACCGCACTCATGTCGCAACACCCCTCCAGGCATCTTTCAGATTTCCTAGTTTCAGGGTTGACAGAAGGATTTCACACGGGCATCCTGTATATGCCGACAGGCACCCTGGAATGTCCTAATCTTTTATCCGCTCTACGCAACCCCACCGCCATTGACGCCCTCATAGCCCAAGAGGTAACAGAGGGTTTTGTGCTAGGTCCTTTCAAGACTCCCCCATTCGCCACATGGCGCACCAACCCCATTGGCGTCGTCACTGGGAAATCTTCCCAGAAACAGAGGCTCATCATCGACCTATCGGCACCTCACGGGACGGGCAACCCCAGTCTCAACTCCCTCATTCCCTCGGAGGAATTCTCTCTGCAGTATACCACCATAGATCACGCCATCACGGCCATCAGTCAAGCAGGGGTTGGGGCGTGGCTCAGCAAAACCGACATCGCCAACGCCTTCAAATTACTACCGATTCACCCTACACTGTGGCACCTGCATGGCATCAAGTGGTCTGGGGATTATTATTTTTTCTCCCGATTGACCTTCGGGTCCAAAAGCAGCCCGGCCATCTTCGACGTGTTTGCAGAAGCATTATGCTGGTTGCTATTGAATATAGCAAGGTGCCCGCTGGTTTTACATTACCTTGATGACTTCCTATTGGTGGAAGAAAACACTTCCCCTCCTTCCAGCCTCAGAGCCACCATCAAGCTGTTCAAGGAACTGGGGGTCCCCCTCTCCACCAAGAAGACAGAGGGGCCGGACACGATCATCACCTTCCTGGGTATCCAGTTGGATTCAGCTTCAATGCAAGCCAGTTTGCCGTCCGGGAAGATCCAGGAAATCCTCACCCACATAGACGGCTATCTTCAACTCGGCACCTGCAACCGCAGAGAACTACAGTCCCTGCTGGGCTCCCTGAACTTTGCCATGCGCATCATACCCCAGGGTCGCTCATTCATATCACGGCTTCTGCACCTCTTCCCCTTGTTCCTACACGACGCGCACAGGTTGTCCCTGGATGCCCACGCTGCGGCAGATCTGGGTATGTGGAGGAGATTTCTGTCCACCTGGAATGGCAGGAGCTTGTTTCTCCCTCAGCTGTCGGACTCTTCCCCCTCTATCTGGTCAGATGCGGCATCTACCACAGGCTTTGCGGCCATATTTGGGGTCGATTGGCTGTGGGGCAGCTGGCCTCCTGAGGTCCAGGGTCTGGAAGGATTCTCCACTACCTCAGCGCTTTTTGAGATCTATCCCATCGTAGCGGCTGCCGTTGCGTGGGGTCATTTATGGGCAAATCTGGCGGTCCGCTGCTACTCGGACAACCAAGCAACCTGCCAGATCATAAACAAAGGTCGATCTAAATCCCTCACAATCATGAGGTTCATGCGAAGACTTACCTGGCTGGCCGCCAGCAATAATTTTTTCTTGCATTGTTTCCATGTCCCGGGGGTGTGCAATTCGGCTGCTGACAATTTATCTCGCTTCAAATTTCAGGCATTTCATCAGGATCTCCCATCAGCATCACCCACTGCCTCCAGCACCCCAGCTTTTCAGCAACTCATTCTGGACTAGAGGCCATCATGCGGCATAGCCAGTCTTTGTCCCACTTTTCACTATCAGTCAATACACATAGAGCATACAACAGAGCGTTCACACTATTCAACAGATTCCTGATAGAACACAACATCACGCACCCTTTCATCATGACGTCTGTTTTGGGATTTGCTTCTTTCTGCCACCTCAAACTAAAAATGTCATACAACACCATCAAACTATATCTTACTGGCATTCAACATCATATGCTAATCCTGCACCCCAACTACACCAGCTTCATGGCCTCCCACCAAATCAAAACAATACTCAGAGGCATTCAGAAGACGGAACCCGCACGTCCAGCCCAAAGGCTGCCCATCAACAGTCATATTTTCAAGGCATTATCCGACCTGCTGGACGCCACGCCTTTTGATACAAATACCAACGCGGTCATCAAAACTGCTATTTACTTAGCCTTCTACGGGTTCCTGAGGCCCGGGGAATTCACTACCACCTCTACGTCCCAAACCTCATCTTGTCTCCTTGTCTCCCACTTATCTAAACACCTGGATCATTACATCCTGACCTTACCTCACTCCAAGAGTAGTCAGCATTCACCCGTCAACGTCTCATATTACCCCACGCACAACAAATGGTGTCCGGTGAAGGTGCTGGACACCTACCGTCAGCTTCACAGGTTCCTACCCTCTCAACCGCTACTTCAACTTCATGGATCGGTGCTCACCACGACCACCTTCATGATCCATGTCAGATCTTTTCTCACCCAACTGGGCCTTAACGCGGCCAACTACTCGGGGCACTCCTTTCGCATCGGAGCTGCATCCACGGCCTCCAGTGCCAACATTCCTGCTCATGTTATCAAGAAATTGGGACGCTGGAAGTCGTCCGCTTACGCACGATACATTCCTAATCCAGCGCAGGAGTTAAGAGTGGCTTTCCAAAGCATGTCGGGTTGAGCTGTTTACATGTTTTATTGGTTACAAATAAACTGGTTTATTTCCATTTTTGCCCTCTTCTTTCTTAGGCCTACCTCGTCCTCGGTTTCGGCACACCACAACCGACTGCATTTCTTTCCCTGCATTGCAGGGCTCTTCTCTGTACTACCGTAAGCACCTAACACAAGTATTAAGGCATTTGCCTGGATTTGTGGGAGGGGCTGAGGTCCGCCTCCAGCCTATTTAAGGCACCCCCCTTACCTGGCTCCTGCACCGTCTGAGGTCTGAGCTTTGTCCCTCCCACCACTCCACTCATTTACAAACTCATTTCTTTTATGTCTTTTCCTTGGGTGGGCCCTCTTCTTTCTTAGGCCTACCTCGTCCTCGGTTTCGGCACACCACAACCGACTGCATTTCTTTCCCTGCATTGCAGGGCTCTTCTCTGTACTACCGTAAGCACCTAACACAAATAAGTTTTTTAAAGTTTTTTTTAATATATGGGATTGTACCAATGATTATACATTTTTATTTTAGGTCTTAATGATTTTTTTTTGCTTTTGGATCCAGTTAATAAATTGTATTTTAACATTTTACCTCTCACGTGACCCCTGATGTTTGAGTGCCGGTCTATACTGTAGTATACATAAACGTTCTAAACCTGAGCACAACCTGCATGACCAGGCATCTAAGTGCAAAGCACGAGCTGCTGTGGAGTAGACACCTCAAAAACCAAGAAAGGTCTCTGGCTCCTCCTGCTTCCTCTTCTGCTGCAGTCTCGGCCTCTTCATCCCCCTCTGGAGGGACAGTGGCACCTGCCACCCCGCAAACAGAGGTTGTGGCAGCAACGCCACCACCGCAGTAACCAAGCATCTCCACAACGTTCCATGGAAGCGTTCAGCTGTCTATCTCCCAAACACTGGAGCGAAAGTGGAAGTACCCCCCCTATCCACCCACGATCCCTGGCCCTGAATGCCAAATTCCTGGCCTTTGAAATGCTGTCATTCCGTCTGGTGGACACGGACAGTTTTAACCCCTTAAGGACTCAGCCCTATTTCACCTTAAGGACCAGGCCATTTTTTGCAAATCTAACCGGTGTCACTTTAAGGCCTCTTTCACACAGGCGTTGCGGGAAAATGTGCGGGTGCGTTGCGGGAACACCCGCGATTTTTCCGCGCGAGTGCAAAACATTGTAATGCGTTTTGCACTATAAGGGAAAATAATAGCATTCTGAAAACAGAATGCTTAGTAGGGGATCAATTGAGGGTTAAAAAAAAATAAAAAAATTAACTCACCTTCTCCTCTTGTTCGCGTAGTTCCCGGTCTTTTCTTTACGTCTTTAATGATGAGCTGTGGGCTAAAGGACCTTTGGTGACGTCAGATCACATGCTCCAATCACATGGCCCATCACAGTGGTGATGGACCATGTGATTGGAGCATGTGATCTGACGTCACCACAGGTCCTAGCTGATAGTTCATCTTTTAAGAAGTAAAGAAGAGACCGGGAACTATGCGAACAAGAGGAGAAGGTGAGTTAATTTTTTTATTTTTTTTTAACCCTCAATTGATCACCTACTAAGCATTCTGTATTCAGAATGCTATTATTTTCCCTTATAACCATGTTATAAGGGAAAATAATACAGTGAATAGACTGTCACCTAGCAACCATGCGTGAAAATCGCACCGCATCCGCACTTGCTTGTGGATGCTTGCGATTTTCGCGCAACCCCATTCACTTCTATGGGGCCTGCGTTGCGTGAAAAACGCAGAATATTGGGCACGCTGCGATTTTCACGCAACGCACAAGTGATGCGTGAAAATCACCGCTCATGTGAACAGCCCCATAGAAATGAATGGGTCGGTATTCAGTGCGGGTGCAATGCGTTCAACTCACGCATCGCATCCGTGCGGAATACTCGCCTGTGTGAAAGGGGCCTAAGTGGTGATAACTTTAAATTGCTTTGATTTATCCAGGCCATTCTCAGAATGTTTTTTGTCACATATTGTACTTCATGACACTGGTAAAATAAAGTAAAAAAAATCTATTTTTATTTAAGAAAATACCAAATTTACCAAAGATTTGTAAAAAATTGCAAATTTACAAGTTTCGATTTCTCTACTTCTATAATACATAGTAATACCTCCAAAAATAGTTATTACTTTACATTCCCCATATGTTTACTTCATGTTTAGATCATTTTGGGAATGATATTTTATTTTTTGGGGATGTTACAAGGCTTAGAATTTTAGTAGCAAATCTTGAAATTTTTTAGAAATTTTCAAAAACCCAATTTTTAGGGACCTGAAGTCACTTTGCGAGGCTTACATAATAGAAACCACCCAAAAATGACACCATTCTATAAAATACACCCATCAAGGTATTCAAAACTGATTTTACAAACTTTGTTAACCCTTTAGGTGTTCCACAAGAATTAATGGAAAATAGAGATACAATTTCAAAATTTCACTTTTTTGGCAGATTTTCCATTTTAATAATTTTTTTTCCAGTTACAAAGCAAGGGTTAGCAGCCAAACCAAACTTAATAATTATGGCCCTGATTCTGGAGTTTACAGAAACACCCTATATGTGGTCGTAAACCGATGTACGGGCACACGGCAGGGCACAGAAGGAAAGGAATGCCATACGGTTTTTGGAAGGCAGGTTTTGCTGGACTGTTTTTTTTACACCATGTCCCATTTGAAGCCCCCCTGATGCACCCCTAGAGTAGAAACTCCATAAAAGTGACCCCATCTAAGAAACTACACCCCTCAAGGTATTCAAAACTGATTTTACAAACGTCGTTAACCCTTTAGGTGTTCCACAAGAATTAATGGAAAATAGAGATACAATTTCAAAATTTCACTTTTTTGGCAGATTTTCCATTTTAATATTTTTTTTCCAGTTACAAAGCAAGGGTTAACATTCAAACCAAACTCAATATTTATGGCCCTGATTCTTTAGTTTACAGAAACACCCCATATGTGGTCGTAAACTGCTGTACGGGCACACGGCAGGGCGCAGAAGGAAAGGAATGCCATGCGGTTTTTGCTGGACTGTTTTTTTTTTTACATGTCCCATTTGAAGTCATGTGATATGTTTATAGAGCCGGTCGATACAGACACGGCGATACCTAATATGTATACTTTTTTATTTCCCCCTATTTTTTACCAATTTTTTTTAACTTTATTTGGGGAAAATGACGTTTTTGTTTATTTTTACTTGAAACTTTTAATTTTTTTGTGGGAAACTTTTTTTTCACTTTATTTTTTGTCCCACTTTGGGACTTGAACTTTTGGGGGTTTAATCCCCTTTACAATGCATTCCAATACTTCTGTATTGGAATGCATTAGCTGTATGAGTAATACTGTGTGTATTACTCATACAGCTTCCGGCCTGTGAGATCCAGGGGGCTGGATATCACAGGCACGTCACAGGAAGGCAGCGGAGATGCCTCAGGAAGGCATCGCGCTGCCTTCCATGCCATCGGGTATCCCCTACAGCCGCATGGGGACCCGATGGCACCGCCAATCGCCGCCGCAAACCTCAGGTAAAGACGCAAACCGCAGGTCTGAATTGACCTGCGGTTTGCGGCGATCGCCGATACGGGGGGGGGGGTCACATGACCCCCTCGGCGTTGTGACAGGATGCCCGCTGAATGATTTCAGCGGACATCCTGTTCCTATTAACCCCCGCCGCGCCGCAATCTAATTTTAAAGTTATGACGTACCGGTACTTCATGGGTCCTTAAGGACTCAGGAAACATGCCGTACCGGTACGTCATAAATCCTTAAGGGGTTAAGAATCTGATGGCGATGGCTGTCCCACAGTTCGTAATGCCCAGCTGCCTCTACTTTTCCAGGTGAGCCATCCCTTCCCTGCACAACCATGTGGGGGACAAAATCAGGTGTGCACTGCGCAACGCCATCTGTGGCAAGGTCCACCTAACTACGGATACGTGGACCAGTAAGCACAGTCAGGGAATTTATATCTCTCTAACAGCACACTGGGTAAATGCAGTGGCAGCTGGGCCTGAGTTTGGCGCATGTCTTTCCACCACCAAGGATTGCAGGGCGTTTCTCTTTGCCTCCTGTTGCTTACTCCTCCTACTCCTACTCCGCTTCCTTATCCTCTACCGCCTCCTCATCCGGTCAGCGTAACACCTTCACCACCAAATTCAGCACAGCAAGGGGGAAATGACAGCAGGCAGTTTTGAAACTTATCTGTTTGGGGGACAAACCCCACACTGCGCAGGAGCTGTGGACGGGCCTTGAACAACAGACCGATGAGTGGTTGGTGCTAGTGAGCCTCAAGCCCGGCTTGGTGGTGTGCGATAATGGGCGAAATCTCGTAGCAGCTCTGGGCCTAGCCGGTTTGACGCACATCTCTTGCCTGGCGCATGTGCTGAATTTAATTTAATTACTTGTCCCACATTTCCACACGATCAGATTTTAGCCATTGACCTCCCTTGAATGTGGTACCCCTTTCTCAGGTTCCCTCTCCGGCATGGAACACTGATTCCCCGTTACCCGTGATCACCATGGTAGGCGCATAAAGGAACATCGAAAGTTGATAGAGAAAATATCCAATTGGATCGTGGATGTCACAGGGACGTGCGACATGGTGGAGCAGTATGTGTGCACATGCCTACACGTACTGACTGATGGTTCTGCCCCCTTCAACTTTTGGGTCTCCAAATTGGGCACATGGCCTGAGCTTGCCCTTTATGCCTTGGAGGTGCTGGCCTGCCCTGCAGCCAGTGTATTGTCTGAACGTTTGTTTAGCACAGACAAGCGCAGCCGCCTGTCCACAGCCAATGTGGACAAGCTCACGTTCATTAAAATGAACCAGGCAGGGATCCCACAGGACTTGTCCGTACCTTGTGCAGAATAGACATGTATACCCAGCCATTGTTGTACTCCAGCGCACTTTCTCTTTGTTTTTATTTTTTATATTTCCCAATGTTTTGGGGTCTACCCAAATTTAAACAAAAAAATAAATAAAATTAAATAAAAAACAAAACAAAAAAACAATGTTAGCTACATCCTCCTCCACCGCCGCTTCCACCTACACCACCACATCCACCGCCTCCTCAACCTCCTACTCCATATGGACCTCCTCCTCCTAGATCAAGATTATTATTTTTTATTTTTACGTATTTTATGTTATTTTAAGTCATTTCCCTATCCACATTTGTTTGCAGAGCACTTGCCATGCTCTTAACCACATGTTGCTGCCTTTTGCAGACCTCTAACCCTTACAGCCATTTTAGTGCTCCAAAGTTCGGGTCCCTATTGACTTCAATGGGGTTCGGGTTCAAGTTCGAGTCCCGAACTCGAACTTTTTTCTGAAGTTCGGCAGAACCCGGCGAACCCGAACATCCAGGTGTCCGCTCGACTCTAGTGAAGACAGGGGTTAATTCTTTTGGGGGAAAAAAATAATACTCACCTTATCCATTTGAGCTTGAAGTGAATGGGGCTGCGTGAAAATCGCAAGCAAGTGCAGAAGCGGTGCGATTTTCACGCACGGTTGCTAGGAGACGATCGGGATGGAGACCCGATCATTATTATTTTCCCTTATAACATGGTTATAAGGGAAAATAATAGCATTCTTAATACAGAATACATAGTACAATAGGGTTGAAGGGGTTAAAAAAAAAATCAAAAATAATTTAACTCACCTTAATCCACTTGATCGCACAGCCCGGCTTCTCTTCTGTCTTCATCTTTGCTGTGCACAGGAAAAGGACCTTTAATGACGTCACTGTGCTCATCACAAGGTCCATCACACGATCCATTGTGATGAGCGCAGTGACGTTATCAAAGGTCCTATTCCTCAAAGAAGAAGACAGAAGAAAATACGGGCTGCGCGAGCAAGTTGATTGAGGTGAGTTAAATTATTATCATTTTTTTTTAACCCCTCCAGCCCTATTGTACTATGCATTCTGTATTAAGAATGCTATTTTTTTCCCTTACAACCATGTTATAAGGGAAAATAATACAGTCTACACAACACCGAACCCAAAACCGAACTTCTGTGAAGAAGTTCGGGTTTGGGTACCAAACATGCCGATTTTTCTCACACGCGTGCAAAACACATTACAATGTTTTGCACTCACGCGGAAAAATCGTGCATGTTCCCGCAACGCACCTGCATCTTTTTCCGCAACGCCCGTGTGAAACCAGCCTTAGGCCCCTTTCACACTAGCGTTGTTGGATTCCGGCAGGCAGTTCCGCTACCGTAAATCTGTATGCAAAAGGATATCATTTGTTTACAGATCTGGATCCGTCTCTCCGGTGTCATCTGGAAAAATGGATCCGGTATTTATTTTTTTCACATTTTTCAAGGTCTTCGCATGAATCCAGCACTAATACATTTTAATGGAAATTAATGCCGGATCCAGCAATCCGACAAGTTAGGATTAATTTAGGGAATTTTTACCGAAGAAAATACTGCAGCATGCTGCGGTATTTTCTCTGGCCATATACCGTAAAAGGAATGGAACGGAAGCCATCCTGATGCATACTGAACGGATTGCTTTCCATTCAGAATGCATTAGGACTAGAGTTGAGCGAACACCTGGATGTTCGGGTTCGACGAGTTCGGCCGAACTTTCGAAAAATGTTCGGGTTCGGGATCCGAACTCGACCCGAACTTCATCCCGAACCCGAACCCCATAGAAGTCAATGGGGACCTGAACTTTTGGGCACTAAAAAGGCTGTAAAACACACCCGGAAAGGGCTAGAGGGCTGCAAAAGGCAGCAAAATGTAGTTAAATCCCCTGCAAACAAATGTAGATAGGGAAATGATGAGTTAACATAAAATAAATAAAAATTAAACAATATTAATTGGAGTGAGGTCCCATAGCACAGAATCAGGCTTCAAGTCACCCACCAATGGAGAAGGTCACTTACTATTATTTTGACCACAGCACCCAGACAAAGGAGAGAGGTCCCACAGCAGAGAACCAGGCATCATATCACCCACCACAGGAGTAGGCCACCATTTAGTTACTTTGACCCCTACACCCAGACGGAGGAGAGAGGTTACACAGCAGAGAATCAGGCATTTAGATCACCCACCACAGGAGTAGGCCACCATTGAATCAGACCCCGGCAACCATGTCAGATGGCACAAGCATAAGCTTTATATCAATCAGCACAGGAGAAGGCGACTTTGACAGACTTTGACCCCTACACCCGGACGGAGGAGAGAGGTTTCAAAGCAGAGAATCAGGCATTTAGATCACCCACCACAGGAGTAGGCCCCAATTTAATGGGACCCCGGCAACCATGTCAGATGGCACAACCATCAGCTTCATATCAATCAGCACAGGAGAAGGCGACTTTGAAAGACTTTGACCCCTACACCCAGACGGAGGAGAGAGGTTTCACAGCAGAGAATCAGGCATTTAGATCACCCACCACAGGAGTAGGCCCCCATTGAATCAGACCCTGGCAACCATGTCAGATGGCACAACCATCAGCTTTATATCAATCAGCACAGGAGAAGGCGACTTTGAAAGACTTTGACCCCTACACCCAGATGGAGGAGAGAGGTTTCACAGCAGAGAATCAGGCATCATATCAACCACCACAGGAGAAGCCACCATTTAGTTACTTTGACCCCTGCACCCAGGAAGAGGAGAGAGGCACCACAGCACATATTCTGGCATCATATCAGCCACCACAGGAGAAGCCACCATTGAGTTACTTTGACCCCCGCACCCAGGAAGAGGAGAGAGGCACCACAGCACATATTCTGGCATCATATCAGCCACCACAGGAGAAGCCACCATTGAGTTACTTTGACCCCCGCACCCAGGAAGAGGAGAGAGGCACCACAGCACATATTCTGGCATCATATCAGCCACCACAGGAGAAGCCACCATTGAGTTACTTTGACCCCTGCACCCAGGAAGAGGAGAGAGGCCCCACAGCACATATTCTGGCATCATATCAGCCACCACAGGAGAAGCCACCATTTAGTTACTTTGACCCCTTCACCCAAACAGAGGAGAGAGGTTCCACATCAGAGAATCAGGCATCATATCAACCACCACAGGAGTAGGCCACAATTTAATGGGACCCCGGCAACCATGTCAGATGGCACAACCATCAGCTTCATATCAATCAGCACAGGAGAAGGCGACTTTGAAAGACTTTGACCCCTACACCCAGACGGAGGAGAGAGGTTTCACAGCAGAGAATCAGGCATTTAGATCACCCACCACAGGAGTAGGCCCCCATTGAATCAGACCCTGGCAACCATGTCAGATGGCACAACCATCAGCTTTATATCAATCAGCACAGGAGAAGCCACCATTGAGTTACTTTGACCCCTGCACCCAGGAAGAGGAGAGAGGCCCCACAGCACATATTCTGGCATCATATCAGCCACCACAGGAGAAGCCACCATTGAGTTACTTTGACCCCCGCACCCAGGAAGAGGAGAGATGCACCACAGCACATATTCTGGCATCATATCAGCCACCACAGGAGAAGCCACCATTGAGTTACTTTGACCCCTGCACCCAGGAAGAGGAGAGAGGCCCCACAGCACATATTCTGGCATCATACTAACCACCACAGGAGAAGCCACCATTGAGTTACTTTGACCCCTGCACCCAGGAAGAGGAGAGAGGCCCCACAGCACATATTCTGGCATCATATCAGCCACCACAGGAGAAGCCACCATTGAGTTACTTTGACCCCCGCACCCAGGAAGAGGAGAGAGGCACCACAGCACATATTCTGGCATCATATCAGCCACCACAGGAGAAGCCACCATTGAGTTACTTTGACCCCTGCACCCAGGAAGAGGAGAGAGGCCCCACAGCACATATTCTGGCATCATACTAACCACCACAGGAGAAGCCACCATTGAGTTACTTTGACCCCTGCACCCAGGAAGAGGAGAGAGGCCCCACAGCACATATTCTGGCATCATATCAGCCACCACAGGAGAAGCCACCATTGAGTTACTTTGACCCCCGCACCCAGGAAGAGGAGAGAGGCACCACAGCACATATTCTGGCATCATATCAGCCACCACAGGAGAAGCCACCATTGAGTTACTTTGACCCCCGCACCCAGGAAGAGGAGAGAGGCACCACAGCACATATTCAGGCATCATATCACACACCACAGGAGAAGGCCTCTTTCAGTGATTTAGGCCTTTGGACCCAGACAGAGGAGAGAGGCACCACAGCACATATTCTGGCATCATATCAGCCACCACAGGAGAAGCCACCATTGAGTTACTTTGACCCCTGCACCCAGGAAGAGGAGAGAGGCCCCACAGCACATATTCTGGCATCATATCAGCCACCACAGGAGAAGCCACCATTGAGTTACTTTGACCCCCGCACCCAGGAAGAGGAGAGAGGCACCACAGCACATATTCTGGCATCATATCAGCCACCACAGGAGAAGCCACCATTGAGTTACTTTGACCCCCGCACCCAGGAAGAGGAGAGAGGCACCACAGCACATATTCAGGCATCATATCACACACCACAGGAGAAGGCCTCTTTCAGTGATTTAGGCCTTTGGACCCAGACAGAGGAGAGAGGCACCACAGCACATATTCTGGCATCATATCAGCCACCACAGGAGAAGCCACCATTGAGTTACTTTGACCCCTGCACCCAGGAAGAGGAGAGAGGCCCCACAGCACATATTCTGGCATCATATCAGCCACCACAGGAGAAGCCACCATTGAGTTACTTTGACCCCCGCACCCAGGAAGAGGAGAGAGGCACCACAGCACATATTCTGGCATCATATCAGCCACCACAGGAGAAGCCACCATTGAGTTACTTTGACCCCTGCACCCAGGAAGAGGAGAGAGGCCCCACAGCACATATTCTGGCATCATATCAGCCACCACAGGAGAAGCCACCATTGAGTTACTTTGACCCCTGCACCCAGGAAGAGGAGAGAGGCCCCACAGCACATATTCTGGCATCATATCAGCCACCACAGGAGAAGCCACCATTGAGTTACTTTGACCCCCGCACCCAGGAAGAGGAGAGAGGCACCACAGCACATATTCTGGCATCATATCAGCCACCACAGGAGAAGCCACCATTTAGTTACTTTGACCCCTTCACCCAAACAGAGGAGAGAGGTTCCACATCAGAGAATCAGGCATCATATCAACCACCACAGGAGTAGGCCACAATTTAGTTTATTTGACCCCTGCACCCAGGAAGAGGAGAGAGGCCCCACAGCACATATTCTGGCATCATATCACACACCACAGGAGAAGGCCTCTTTCAGTGATTTAGGCCTTTGGACCCAGACAGAGGAGAGAGGTCAGAGATTAGCTTCATATCCCCCAGCACAGCAGAAGACCGCTTTATTTGACTTAGGCCTCAGCACCCAGACAGAAGACAGAGGTAGCATGGCAGAGGTTATGGCTTCATGTCACCCGTTAGTTTAACCGGCCACTTTCATCTGGTTAGGCCCCGGCGCCCAGACAGAGAAGAGTTTCATTCAACTGTGGGTTTCATAAAATTTGTATCAAATAAAGAAGTGGCCCGTAGCACAACAAGACATGTTTTAGGCAGTTAATAAGGACTACTCTGCACAAGGGAGGGACAGGTCCTGTGGGATCCATGCCTGGTTCATCTTTATGAAGGTCAGCTTGTCCACGTTGGCTGTGGACAGGCGGCTGCGCTTGTCAGTAATGACGCCCCCTGCCGTGCTGAATACGCGTTCAGATAAAACGCTGGCCGCCGGGCAGGAAAGCACCTCCAAGGCATAACATGCTAACTCTGGCCACGTGGACAATTTCGAAACCCAGTAGTTGAATGGGGCCGAACCATCCGTCAGGATGTGGAGGGGTGTGCAGACATACTGTTCAACCATGTTAGTGAAATGCTGCCTCCTGCTAACACGTTCCGTATCAGGTGTCGGTGCAGATAGCTGTGGCGTGGAGACAAAACTTTTCCACATTTCTGCCATTCTAACCCTGCCCTCAGATGAGCTGGCCGTGACACAGCTGCGTTGGCGACCTCTTGCCACTCCTCTGCCTTCACCTTCCACCTGTTCCCCTGTGACATGTGGGAATGCTCTCAAGAGCGCCTCTATCAGCGTGCGCTTGTACTCGCGCATCTTACGGTCGCGCTCCAGTTCAGGAATTAAAGTGGGCACATTGTCTTTATACCGGGGATCCAGCAGGGTGGCCACCCAGTAGTCTGCACACGTTAAAACGTGGGCAACTCTGCTGTCGTTGCGCAGGCATTGGAGCATATATTCGCTCATGTGGGCCAGGCTACCCATGGGTAAGGACAAGCTGTCCTCTGTGGGAGGCGTATCGTCATCGTCCACCGTATCCCCCCAGCCACGCACCAGTGATGGGCCTGGGCTGCCACCCCGCTGTGAACTTGCGTCATCCTCGTCCCCCTCCACCTCCTCCTCCTCATCCTCCTCGTCCTCCAGTACAGTGCCTTGGCTGGCGACTTGTGAACCTGTCCTCTGCTGCTTAAACAAACCTCCCTCTGAGCCACTTCGAACAGACTGGCCCGAAAGTGTTAGAAACGAGCCCTCATCCTCCTCCTCCTCCTCCACCTGGGCCACCTCCTCTAACATCATTGCCCTAAGTGTTTTCTCAAGGAGACATAGAAGTGGTATTGTAACGCTGATAACAGTGTCATCGCCACTGGCCATGTTGGTGGAGTACTCGAAACAGCGCAGCAGGGCACACAGGTCTCGCATGGAGGCCCAATCATTGGTGGTGAAGTGGTGCTGTTCGGCAGTACGACTGACGCGAGCGTGCTGCAGCTGAAACTCCACTATGGCCTGCTGCTGCTCGCACAGTCTCTCCAGCATGTGCAAGGTGGAGTTCCACCGGGTGGGCACGTCGCATATGAGGCGGTGAGCGGGAAGGCCGAAGTTCCGCTGTAGCGCAGACAGGCGAGCAGCGGCAGGATGTGAACGGCGGAAGCGCGCACAGACGGCCCGCACTTTATGCAGCAGCTCTGACATGTTGGGGTAGTGGTGAATGAACCTCTGCACCACCAAGTTCAGCACATGCGCCAGGCAAGGGATGTGCGTCAAACCGGCTAGTCCCAGAGCTGCCACGAGATTTCGCCCATTATCGCATACCACCAGGCCTGGCTTGAGGCCCACCGGCAGAAACCACTCGTCGGTCTGTTGTTCAATACCCCGCCACAACTCCTTTGCGCTGTGGGGCCTGTCCCCCAAACATATGAGTTTCAGAATGGCCTGCTGACGTTTACCCCGGGCTGTGCTGAAGTTGGTGGTGAAGGTGTGTGGCTGACCGGATGAGCTGGTGGAAGCAGTGGAGGAGGAAGCCGAGTAGGAGGAGGAGGCTACAGGAGGCAGAGAATGATGCCCTGCGATCCTAGGGGGCGGAAGGACGTGCGCCAAGGAACTGTCCGCCGGGGGCCCAGCCGCCACTACATTCATCCAGTGTGCAGTTAGTGAGATATAGCGTCCCTGGCCGTGCTTACTGGTCCACGTATCTGTGGTTAGGTGGACCTTGCCACAAATGGCGTTGCGCAGTGCACACTTGATTTTATCGGACACTTGCATGTGCAGGGAAGGCACGGCTGTCTTGGAGAAGTAGTGGCGGCTGGGAACCACATACTGCGGGACAGCCATGGCCATCAGCTGTTTGAAGCTGTCTGTGTCCACCAGCCGGAATGACAGCATTTCAAAGGCCAGCAGTTTAGAAATGCTGGCGTTCAGGCCAAGGGCTCGAGGGTGACTCGGGGGGAATTTGCGCTTCCTCTCTAAGGTTTGAGATATTGAGAGCTGAACGCTGCTGTGTGATATAGTGGAGACGCTAGTTGACGGTGGCGGTGGTGGTGGTGTCGGTGGCACATCCTCTGTTTGCTGCTCGGCAGGTGGCAACATTCCTCTCGAGGCGGAAGCCGAGGCAGCAGCGGTAGAGGGAGCAGGGGGAGCCTCAGCGAGTGCCTGGTTTTTAAGGTGTGTACCCCACTGCAGTTCATGCTTTGCATGTAGATGCCTGGTCATGCAGGTTGTGCTGAGGTTCAGAACGTTAATGCCTCGCCTCAGGCTCTGATGGCAGAGCGTGCAAGTCACTCGGGTCTTGTCGGTAGGACATTGTTTAAAGAAGTGCCATGCCAGGGAACTCTTTGAAGCTGCCTTTGTGGGGCTGGGTCCCTGTTGGCGATGTCCAGTAGCAGGCGAACTCTGGGGGCGGCGGCTCGTCTGCTTTGGCCCCCTGCTCCCTCTTTGGCTTCGCTGTTGTCTCGGTCTCACCACTACCTCTTCCTCTGAACTGTGAAAGTCATCGCCACGACCTTCAGTCCATGTGGGGTCTAAGACCTCATCGTCCTCTGCATCGTCTTCCACCCAGTCTCCCTCCCTGACCTCCTCCTGTTCAGTCTGCACACTGCAAAAAGACGCGGCAGTGGGCACCTGTGTTTCGTCATCATCAGAGAGTCGGTGACTCTGCTGTGGTGGTATTCCCATGTCCTCTTCATCTGGAGACATAAGTGGTTGTGCGTCAGTGCATGGTATGTCTTCCTCCACTGGGGAAGGGCTAGGTGGACGCCCCTGGGAAACCCTGGAAGCAGAGTCTTCAAACAGAAGAAGAGACTGCTGCATAACTTGTGGCTCAGACCGTTTCCCTGATATGCTTGGGGGTGATGTGACAGACTGATGGGCTTGGTTTTCAGGTGCCACCTGTGCGCTTTCCGCAGAAGACTGGGTGGAAGACCATGTGGTGAACGTGCTGGAAGCACTGTCGGCCACCCAATCGATTAATGACTGTACCTGCTCAGGCCTTACCATCCTAAGAGCGGCATTGGGCCCCACGAGATATTGCGGTACATTCTGCCGGCTAGTTGAGGGAGTTCGTTCCCTACTGTGTGCGCCTGGGGCCGAACGGCCACGTCCTCTACCAGCAACAGAGGCTCCACGGACACCACCACGACCGCGTCCTCGTCCCTTAATAGTATTTTTCTTCATTGTTGCGATTCAACTCGCACCACAATGAAATATATTATTTTTTATAAGCAAAATTCCCTCACTGGAATACTTTCAGTCTTTTGACTGTATGGATTACAGATGGAATGACTGTTATATGTGAGTACCGCTTTCTTTGACAGATTCTAGTATGGGTACATATATGTTTTCCCAACCCCAGCACATTAGTTTGCTAATTCCAGATGTATGAAACGCAGGCCTAACTGTATCTAGTATATTGAACGCCAGATAAACTAACTTGGCCTTTTTTAAATAAAAAAAAAATTCCCTCACTGGAATACTTTATGGCTTTTCACTGTATGGATTACAGGTGGACTGGTATTAGTAGGGGTGACACAAGCACACCCAAGTCCCTGATGTAGGATTTCTATGGCACAGACCACTATTACAAGTGATTAATGGACGTTGGGAGAGATTGTGCTGCAGCACTAGTCCCAAGATGGCCGCCGCCTATCAGCCCAGTAACATGTGCCACAAAATGGTCTGCACAACCTTTAAAAAAAATAGCCTTGGACTGTGCTGCTAAATCGCTATTGGTCTGAATCCCAGGTGTAGATGTCTGACTTGTTTGGAGCTTTGGAATGCACACTGTGGCAGCTTCTGCTGCAGCACTACAAGTCGCAAAATGGCGGCCGGCGGTCAGCCCGGGTACATGTGGATGGAAAAATCACTCTGGCCACTCTAAAAATAGCCAATCCCTATCAAAAAAGCAGCTCAGCTGCAGTTGTTCAGATGAATCACAGGTGGAGGAGAGAAATTTGCTTCCAGTTATTCAATTATCCCTGCCTATTCTCGCCCTAGCATCAGCTGCGTCTAACCCTGTTCTATTCACATCGGGAGTGAGCACGTCCCGACGTGCGCACAAGCTTATAAAGAGGCTGAGTCACATGCTGCACTTGGCCAATCACAGCCTTGCCAATAGTAGGCATGGCTGCGATGGCATCTTAGGGCAAGTAGTATGATGCATGTTGATTGGCTGCTTTGCAGCCTTTCAAAATGCGCCAAAATACATGCCGAACGACGAACCCGAACCCGAACTTTTACGAAAAAGTTCGGGTTCGGGTCCGTGTCACAAACACCCCAAAATTCGGTACGGACCCGAACTATGCTCGAACTGTTCGCTCAACACTAATTAGGACCAAACTGATCCATTTTTTCCCGGTATTGAGCCCCTAGGATGGAACTCAATACCTGAAAACTAGTGTGAAAGTACCCTTAGGGCTCTTGCACACAAACATATGTTCTTTCCGTGTCTGTTCAGTTTTTTTTCAGACCGTGAAAGGAACCATTTATTTCAATGGGTCCACAAAAAAAAAAAAACGGAAGGTACTCGTTTACGTGTGCATTCCATTTCCGTATGTCCATATTTCCATTCCGCAAAAAAATAGAACATGTCCTATTATTGTCTGCATTACGGACAAGGATAGGACTGTTCTATTAGGGGTCAGCTGTTCCGTTCCGCAAAATACGGAATGCATACGGACCTCATCCATATTTTTTTCCTGATCCGTTTTTTGAGGATCGCAAAATACATACAGTCGTGTGAACAAGCCCTTATGGGGGATGTGCGGCTCTACCGTCTGACTCTGGCAGCACTGATTGTATAGTGTCAGACTGTGCAGGGACACCCCCCAACTGGTATCACTCAGCTGGACCTTCATTGCAGACTGTAAATCATACATAACTTCAAGAATGCAAAAAGAGAGGAGATTGTGGCTTCCATAAAAACAGCATATTGTTTATTAGCGCCAGTAACACGTATACACAGCTGATGCATTTCGGGCTATACACTAGCCCTTAGTCATTGTTAACTCTTAGAGCACCCTGAGATTTTCCTATTTTGGCGTTTTCGTTTTTCACTCCTTGCCTTCCTATAGTCCTAACTTTTTTATTTTACCGTTCACATAGCCTTCTGAGGGCTTATTTTTTTGCGGGTCAAGTTGTAGTTTCTAATGGCGCCATTTATGGTTGCATACATTGTAGTGGGAAGCAGAAAAAAAAACAAATGGGGTAGAATTGTGAAAAAACGCAATTCTCACAAAGGTTTTTATTTTATTTTATTTTTTTACACTGTACACTATGCAGTAAAATTGACCTGTTATCTTCATTCTCCAGGTCAGTATGGTTACATCGATACCACATTTGTATCATTTTTCTTGTGTTTTAATATCGGAAAAAAAGTTAAAATCTTTGAGGGAAAAAAAATGATCACCATATTCTGACCCCTATAATGTTTTTGTAGTTGTGTACAGGGCTGTGTGAGGGTTCAGTTTTTTGCAGGACGATCTATCCTTTTCAGTGATATCAATTTGAATCATGTGCGACTTTTTCATCACTTTTTATAAAAAAAATATTGGAAAGTTAAAGTGACAGAAAATGGCAAATTGGCTGTTTTTTTTTCTTTTTCTGTTAAGCCATTTGCAGTATGCCATTAATATTGTTATGTTTTAATTGTATGGGCATTTTCGCACGCGGCGATGCCCATGATGTTTATTTTTTTCCTTGTTTAAGTATTTTTATTTTTATTTTAAGGAAAAGAGGGTGATTTGAACTGCGTGACTATAACTGGCATTGCCCACTGTGTTCCTTAAGGCTGGGTTCAGACCTGAGCATATTTGATATGCACGTTTAACACGCGTTTGTGTCGCGCGTTTTTGTCGCGCGTTTTTGTCCATAGTCAACGAGCGTATTACGCGCGTTTGTGTGATTAACAGCAGTGTCCTATAGCTGCAAACGCACGACAAAACGCCCCAAAGAAGCTCAAGAACTTGTTTGAGCGTAGGGCGTTTTTCAGTGCGTTCAAACGCGCTGTAAAACGCTCAAGTGAGAACCAGGGCCATAGGGAAGCATTGGTTTTCATGTGTTGAGCGTTTTACAGCGCGTTTGAACGTGCTGTAAAACGCTCAAGTGTGAACCCAGACTAATGGCATCATGGAAAACTTAATTTTCAATATAACAATGCAGTGCTGCCACCTAGTGGCCTGTATTAGTATATTCCTCTAATAGACTCTGAAGCCTGCTTGAGGCTTCGGTCTATTAGCGCAATGTAACAGGTTCCCCCATCTCAGCCGGGGAACGCTGTTACCCGAGCGGAAGCGCATGGCTTTCGCATCCGGACTGCTCTGATGCCGCGGTCACATTTGACCACAGCATCTGAAAGGGAAAATGTATGCGATCAGCCTTATGGCCGCGGCTGTCTGCTATTTAAAAGACTGTTTAAAGACCAGACTTCCGCAGTACATGTACGGGGGGTTATAAAGGGGTTAAAAGGGGTAGAGCACAGCCTGAAATGGGACGATGTGTATACATGTTTGTACTGTTGGAGCCAATAAAGAATACGCTGTTTTTATGGAGGCTGCAATCATCTCTCTTTTTGTATACTGACATTGCTGCAGGCAGGGGTGTTGCTCAGTGATTTGTGGCCAGGGGCAGGGGAGCCCATAGCCTTCCTTCTATCTGAGCCAAAAATTCAAATGCCAAATTCCTGACCTAACCCCTTCCCTCCAGCAAAGGAGACAGAAGGAGATGCCGGCATCGCGATCAAGTGGACTAAGGTGAGTTTAAAAAAAATATAAATTAACCCCTCCAGCGCTATTTTACTATGTATTCTGTATTCAGAATGCTA
The DNA here is from genome assembly GCF_905171765.1 of Bufo bufo. Lineage (NCBI taxonomy): Eukaryota > Metazoa > Chordata > Amphibia > Anura > Bufonidae > Bufo > Bufo bufo. The sequence goes on along the minus strand of NC_053389.1, from coordinate 26,791,250 downwards.
TTATTTTCCCTTATAACCATGTTATAAGGGACAATAATAATGATCGGGTCTCCATCCCGATCGTCTCCTAGCAACCGTACGTGAAAATCGCACCGCATCCGCACTTGCTTGCGGATGCTTGCGATTTTCACGCAACCCCATTCACTTCTATGGGGCCTGCGTTACGTGAAAAACGCAGAATATAGAGAATGCTGCGATTTTCACGCAACGCACAAGTGATGCGTGAAAATCACCGCTCATGTGAACAGCCCCATAGAAATGAATGGTTCGGTATTCAGTGCGGGTGCAATGCGTTCAACTCACGCATCGCATCCGCGCGGAATACTCGCCCTTGTGAAAGGGGCCTAAAGCAGACAGTTGCATTTACACAAATGTTATTGTAAAGCCTCATTCACACATCCTCGTTTAAATCCGTTAAGGCGGTCAGTGACGCCTCCGTGAAAATGTCCATGATGGATCCGTGTTGGGTCCGTGTGTACGTTTTTTGCGGTCGGTGTGTCATCCGGCTGAATTTTTTTTCCCAAGCATCTCTTCCTAATGACCCGTGAAACATGGATGACATCCATGTTGCATCTGTGGTTTTCACGGACCCATTGACTATAAAGGGCGTGATGGATCCATGAACATGGAATAAATAGAGCATGTTTCCTTGCTAAAAACACGGACCGTGGTAAAAAACTGATGTGTGTTGTGGGGGTCAGCTCAGTAGTGATGAGCGGCATAGGCAATATTAGTTTGCGCTATATTTTGCGAATTTTTCGCTTAATATTCACAATAAATTTGCGATCTCCAGTCATTATTTTCACGATAGCACAAATCGGCACTAATGATGCGCATATTTTTTGGTGCAATACATGCAACTTCACATTTTATCAGGTCTGAGTAGATATCACTGATTGGTGACATCACAGCACTATGTCTGTAGCATGTATGTATGGACAGCAGAGAAACAGTAATCCCTATCACACTGCCTAACACCCTGCACTGGAACCTATCAGCTACACTGTATCACTATCTAATCTACACTGACTATATGTAATATATATATATAAGCTAACTAACTATCTAATGTAATTGGATAAGGAATAGGATCCAGATGAAAGCACAGAGCACAGCAATGTCACTGCTCTCTCTCTCAGAACTGCAAAAAACAGCAGAAAATGGCTGCTGGGGAGGTTCTTATATAGTAAGGGGGAAGCAACTTTCCTATTGGTTGCTTGGGATGTTGCTAAGCCCTGACAAATATATTGCAGCCTTCTCATTGGCCAACAAGCTAGAAGGGAGGTTACAGTTGAATAGAAAATCTAGAATATTCACAATTACAAATCTATAGCACTATATTCTACATCTTCACAAATTCTCGAAGTGCCGATCGACACTACAGCTCAGTAGTGGTAGGCACAGCAGTCAGAGACAGTGACACAATGGCACAGTTCACACAGGGATTTGCCCGTTTTCTTTATTTTCATCCACAAGCAAAAATCTAAGGCCTTTACATTCAGGCAAAAACAGAAAATAAATTCCTGCTCGGCTGAGCACTAACTAAACACAAGATCACCCTTTCTATACAGGCGGCCTACTACCAGCCACACGACACAACACAGAGTAAACTTACAGTGTCCTTTTTGTCATTTTAGCAGACTTCAGCGGTAAGGGTGATAGAAAGTCTATTCAACCAGTCCCCCCCCACACACACGCTCATAGTGCAGATCGTTATAGCCCAGAAATGAGCTGAGCTCCATCACCTGGCTGAGAGCTACGTATATAGGAAACCTGTTCTGGACAGGAAGGGAATGAGGAGCCCCACTACCAACCTGCTCATCATTCCATAAAAATCCAGGCCCGACAACACCATTAACCCAAGTGCTCAGCAAACAATGTTTTGCTAAGGCCTCTTGCACACGAACATTTTTTTTTTTCGTTTACGGGACGTTTTTTGCTTTCCGTATACGAAAACATTCATTTTAATGGTTCCACAAAAAAAATGGAATGTACTCCGTATGCATTCTATTTTCATATTTCCGTTTTTTCCGTTCCGTTGAAAGATAGAACATGTCCTATTATTGCCCGCAAATCACTTTCTGTGGCTCCATTCAAGTCAATGGGTCCGTAAAAAAACCAGAATGCATATGGAATGCATCCGTATGTCTTCCGTATCCGTTCCGTTTTTGCGGAACCATCTATTGAACATTTTATGCCCAGCCCAATTTTTCTATGTAATTACTGTATACTGTATATGCTATGCTTCGGTTGCCATTTGCGATCCGCAAAAAAACCGGAAACCAAACGGAAAAAGGGAACGGAACTGGAAATACTACTGAAACAAAAAAACTGAAAAACGGATCTGTTAAAAACGGACCGCAAACACTGAAAAAGCCATATGGTCGTATGAAAGAGGCCTAAGGCAACCCATCTTTCCTGGATTTCTGATATCTCACCCAGCTTTCCTAGGTGAGATATCCACTTCCTGTAGCCTAGTACATTGTAACAGGGGCGTAGCTAAAGGCTCATGGGCCCTGGTGCAGGAATTCAGCTTGGGCCCCCCTGCCCTTAGTACTTTGTGGCCAGACGCAGGGAAGGATATTACCTTCGTGCTGCCTGAGGCAAAAATTGAAAAATGACACCCCCCCCCCCAATGCCAAATTCTTGACCTACCCCTTCCCTCCAGCTAGAAGTGTAACTTGACCAGCCTGCACTTTCTATAATACCAGTATCTTCTTATGTGCCACAAGGGCCTTTGGGCCCCCTCAGGCTCCTGGGCCCGGTAGCGACTGCTACCTCTGCACCCCCTATAGCTATGCCCCTGATTGTATATGAAAGAAACGATTTTCTACTACTTTTCCAGGCACTGTCTCACAGTGTATACACACATTAAAATGAATGGGAACGTGTGCTGTCCGTGGAGGACTGACGTGTGAATGAGGCTTTATCCAGCGTGCAGAATGATTCCTGTTTACACGTATGAAATCGTTAACGTCCAACAATGATTTTTGTGCCGACGTCAATTATCGAACCAGTGAGAAATTTACCGATTGTTGTTCCGTCGTTCATTGCTTTTACACTGCTCGATAAATTTGCAGTTTCGCTCGATAATTTACACGATAATCGCCTCGTGTAAAGGTACCTTCAGTAAGCAACGCTCCCTTCATCTTATCACAATGAACTTCTGAGAGATCATTAAAGTGTAACTGCCGCTTCATTTTCTAATGGTACAGTCCACCCTGCTGTATAAATGATTTTGTGCTTTATTAGGGCACTTTCACACTTGCGGCAGAGGATTCCGACTGGCAGTTCCGTCGCCAAAACTGCCTGCCGGATCCGTCAAACCGCATGTAAACTGATGGCATTTGTCAGACGGATCAGGATCCTGATCCGTATGACAAATGCATTGAAATTCCGGGTCCTTCGCTCCGGTGTCATCCAGAAAAATGGACATTTTTAAAGGTCTGCGCAGACCGGAAAAACGGATCCGGCATTGTGGTATTTTTAATGCTGGATCCGGCACTAATACATTTCAATGTAAATTAATGCCGGAACTGGCATTCGGCAACTGATCCGGAATTTTGGACGGAGATAAAACCGCAGCATGCTGCTGAATTATCTTTGTCCTGATCAGTCAAAAAGACTGAACTGAAGACATCCTGATGCGTCCTGAGCGGATTGCTCTCCATTCAGAATGCATGGGGATATAAGGCCTCTTTCACACGGGCGTTGCGGAAAAATGTGCGGGTGCGTTGCGGGAACACCCGCGATTTTTCCGCGCGAGTGCAAAACATTGTAATGCGTTTTGCACTCGCGTGAGAAAAATCGCGCGTGTTTGGTACCCAAACCCGAACTTCTTCACAGAAGTTCGGGCTTGCGATCGGTGTTCTGTAAATAGTATTATTTTCGCTTTTAACATGGTTATAAGGGAAAATAACAGCATTCTGAATACAGAATGCTAAGTAAAACAGGGCTGGAGGGGTTAAAAAAAATAAAAATCATTTAACTATAGTTTAAGGACCTGGGATGACGTCACTCTGGTCATCACATGGTACGTCACATGATCTTTTACCATGGTGAATCACCATGGTAAAAGATCATGTGACGTACCATGTGATGACCGGAGTGAAGTCATCCCAGGTCCTTAAACTATAGTTAATGCTCTCCACAGGTCCTAGACAGTAAAAGAGTCAGACGGAGATGCCGGGCATCGCGAGCAAGTGGATTAAGGTGAGTTAAATTATTTTTATTTTTTTTTAACCCCTCCAGCCCTGTTTTACTTAGCATTCTGTATTCAGAATGCTGTTATTTTCCCTTATAACCATGTTATAAGGGAAAATAATAAGGTTCGGGTCTCCATCCCGATCGTCACCTAGCAACCGTGCGTGAAAATCGCACCGCATCCGCACTTGCTTGCGGATGCTTGCGATTTTCACGCAACCCCATTCATTTCTATGGGGCCTGCGTTACGTGAAAAACGCACAAAGAGGAGCATGCTGCGATTTTCACGCAACGCAAAAGTGATGCGTGAAAATCACCGCTCGTGTGCACAGCCCCATAGAAATGAATGGGTCAGTATTCAGTGCGGGTGCAATGCGTTCACCTCCCGCATCGCATCCACGCGGAATACTCGCTCGTGTGAAAGGGGCCTAACTGATCAGTTCTTTTCCGGAATTGAGCCCCTATGACAGAACTCATTGCCGGAAAAGAAAAACTCTAATTGTGAAAGTGCCCTAATTTAGTCTTTTTTAGTTTCATCTCATAATAACACCCAGAAATGTGTCACTTTCACATCGAGCAGCCTCTCCTCACAGCGTTGTCACGTGCAGCCATCTCCTCTCTGATGTAAACATGAGACGGGGAGACAGGCTTGGACTGACCACAGGGGTACAAGGGATTCCCCCGGTGGGCCCCTGGGCAAAGTGGGCCCCTAGTCTCCCACCCCCTGCACAAGTGGCACATTGCACATTAGACTTACTGCACTACATACATATATTCAATGTACAGCTCCTCCACCAGCCTATGTATCCGTACGGTGGGCCCTAAAATACATCTTACTGGTGGGCCCTAGGTACCCCAGTCCGACACTGCGGGGAGAGCACTGGGAGGAGGAGCACAGCCTTGAGTACCGGGCAGAAAGTGGAGGGGGAAGGGCTGCTTTAGATGCTGCTTTCTCGTGGATGGCAGCAGCTAGAAACATGCAACTGGTCTTGTTTGAAAGTTCTAGGCTTTCATACAAGACCAGAATGACAGCTAAAGTCCAAGCAACAGAGGAGAAATCACTGAGTCGGGAATAATGGCGGGTAAAGCCTGCTTTTACTTTCACTTTCAGCGTCATTCACAGCATCCTGATTTCTCTCAGTGATATCTTCCTCTGTACTGAACATATTGCTGTCATTCTGGTATTGTCAGAAAGCTTGGAATGTCAGCTTTCAGCCAATACAAATCTTTAGCTGGTACCAAACCAGAGATATGAGCAGCTAAAGCAGCTCCTCCCCCCTGTCAGTGTGGAGGAGAAGGAGGGAGCAGCTGCAGATCTGACAGGCCGCCGGAGGAGAGAAAATATAAGGAAATGTCTGTGCCATTATCATCAATATAGTGACCAGAGATGGCCTTGCGGTTCGCCCGGCGATCGTTTTGTGGCGAACTTTGCTCGTTCGCGATTCGTCGAACATGCGAACACAATTTTTTTGCATTGCGCCGAACTTTGACCCATGACACATCGATCAGGTGGGACAGGACAGCTAATTGAGACATTTCAGCACATGGACACACCACCAACCTATAAAAAGAACCCGATCTGGCAGCCATTTTACATTCTGTCTTTTGCCAGTGTAGGGAGAGGTTGCTTTGTGGAGCAGGGACAGGCTGTTAGGGACACCAAACACTAGCTAATAGGGCCACAAAAGTCCTTTTAACCACTTCCCATCTGGGCCATTTGCCCCCTTCCTGACCAGGCCAAATTTAGCAAAACAGACATATCTCACTTTATGTGGTAATAACTTTGGAACGCCTTTACTTATCCAAGTCATTCAGAGATTGTTTTCTCGTGACACATTGTACTTCATGATAGTCATCAATTTGAGTCAATATATTTCAACTTTATTTATGAAAAAATCCAAAATTTACCAAAAATTTTAAAAAATTTGCAATTTTCTAAATTTCAATTTCTCTGCTTTTAAAACAGAAAGGGATACCTCATAAAATAATTATTACTTAACATTCCCCATATGTCTACTTTATGTTGGCATCATTTTGGAAATGTCATTTTATTTTTTTAGGACGTTAGAAGGTAGATAGTGGATACCCCCATAAATGACCCCATTGTAGAAACTACACCCCTAAAGTTACTTAAAACCGATTTTACAAACTTTGTTAACCCTTTAGGTGTTCCACAAGAATTAAAGGAAAATGGAGATCAAATTTTTAAATTTCACTTTTTTGGCAGATTTTCCATTTTAATCCAATTTTTTCTATAACACATCGATGGTTAACAGCCAAACAAAACTCAATATTTATTACCCAGATTCTGCGGTTTACAGAAACACCCCACATGTGGTCATAAACTGCTGTATGGGCACACGGCAGGGCGCAGAATAAAAGGAACTCCACATGGTTTTTAGATGCCATGTCCCATTTGAAGCCCCCCTGATGCACCCTTACAGTAGAAACTCCCAAGAAGTGATCCCATTTTGGAAACTAGGGGATAAGGTGCCAGTTTTATTGGTACTATTTTTGTGTACATATGATTTTTTTTATCATTCATTATAACACTTTATGGGGAAAGGTGACCAAAAATTTGGTTGTTTTAGCACAGTTTTTATTTATTTATTTTTACAGCGTTCACCTGAGGGGTTCGGTCAAGTGAGATTTTTATAGAGAAGATTGTTACGAACGTGGCGATACCTAATATGTATACTTTTTCTTATTTATTTAAGTTTTACACAATAATAGCATTTTTTAAACAAAAAAATTATGTTTTAATGTGTCCATGTTCTGAGAGCTATATTTTTTTTTTTTTTTTTGAGATTTTCTTATGTAGGGGCTCATTTTTTGTGGGATGAGGTGACGGTTTTATTGGTACCATTTTGTGGGACATACGCCTTTTTGATCACTTGGTGTTGCACTTTTTGTGATGTAAGGTGACAAAAATGGCCTGTTTTGACACCGTTTTTTTCTTTTCTTTTTATGGTGTTCACCCGAGGGGTTAGGTCATGTGATATTTTTATAGATCTGGTTTTTACGGACGCGGCAATACCCAATATGTATACCTTTTTTATTTATTTAACTTTAACACAATAATAGCATTTTTTAAACCAAAAAAATTATGTTTTAGTGTCTCCATGTTCTAAGAGCTATATTTTTTTTTATTTTTTTTGAGATTTTTTTATGTAGGGGCTCATTTTTTGTGGGATGAGGTGACGGTTTTATTGGTACCATTTTGTTGGACATACGCCTTTATGATCACTTGGTGTTGCACTTTTTGTGGTGTAAGGTGACAAAAATGGCTTTTTTTGCCAGTTATTTTTTTTTTTTACTGTGTTTATCGGACTGGGTCGATTATGTGATATATTTATAGAGCCGACCATCACGGACGCGGCAATACCAAATATGTCTATTTTATTAATTTTTTTTCTATTTTTAACATTCTTTTCTTTATTCCTTACTTGGGGAATTTTTTTTTTTACATGTGAAACCTTTTTATTTATTTTTTTATTTTTTTACACTTTTCGTCCCCCATAAGGTCATACAAGACCTCTGGGGGACATTTACTTCACTTTTTCTTTTTTTTTTCACTGTTGATTTCTCCTGTAACTGGGGCTGACATAGTAGCCCCAGTTACAGGAGAAATACACCCCCCCAGAGAGGCTGTACAGCGCAATACAGCGCTGTACAGCCTCAGTGCAGGGCTGATCGAGGTCTGTGAAAGACCTCACACAGCTCCTGCACTCTCCGGTCCCGGCGGTCACATGACCGCCGGGCCGGAACAGGAAGTGCTGTGTATGAGCGCTGTGTATGCAGCGATCCAGAAGGCAGGGACACCTGGGCCCTGTCCCTGCCTTCTCTCTGGGTTGCCCTGCTGTCTGATCGCATCCAACTTCGGTCTGGTGGAAACCAGTTGCTTTAGTAGGCCACCCCTATTTTGCGCATGCGCGAAATTACATTGCCAATATTTTGCTATGAAAAAAATAATCAAAAATAATGAATGGAGATAGCAAATTCACATAATACTTCTGGTTTGTCACTGTCCATGTTGTGGGACTATTTGTGCTCTTCTAGTAATTATTTGGTGGCTGCAAATATGACCTGAAGGTTTTTCAGGTTCGCCTGCCATTCAAGTCTATGGGGCCCGCCGTAAACACACGGTTCGCAAACCGTCCCGGCCGATGTTCGTCCATCACTAATAGTGACCCACATGATAAAATTATGTTATTTTTACCACATAGTAAATGACCGCGGCATGTGTGGTATCTTGACGGGTCCCGGGTGTCCATCGGGTACCTGCGCTGCGGTGACAAGGACCCGATGGCTGGGAGGGCAGCCCGATGCTTTCCTTAGACATCGTGGCTGCCTTACTTGTTAGCCTGTGAGATCCAGCCCCCTGGGTCTCACAGGCAGGGCCGTCTTTGCCGCAGGGCTAAAGGGGCATCTGCCCCGGGCCCAGTTGCTCCTGGGGGCCCAAGGGAGCTCCGTTTCCCGACTCCCATTCACTAGGTTAAAACATTCGAAGCCTGGGCCCCTGATGTTTTGTCCCAGGCCCCGAATGTCCTGCCTGCCTGCTAGATACAACTGTATTGCCGTACACAGAACGGCAATACAATTGAATCTAATATACACTGTCGGGAAGAGGTGAAGGACCTGTGGTGACATCACAGGTCATGTGATCAGCAAAACAGGCTGTGATAGGATGACCTGGATGATGTCACCATCATGTGACCAGTGCAGGATTAGACCGGAGTGAAAAGGAGAAGGAGCCTAATGGTGATGTCTGTACATGAGGAGAGGTAAGTTAAGGGAGAGGCAGAGCAATGCTGGGAGTTGTAGTTATTTAACTAGGATGTATGTTAGGGCTGAAGGGAGGGATGTTATTGACATGGAACTGTGTGCTTGAGGTGGCTGGGGGAGGGACTGATGTTATTTACATGGGACTGTATGTTGAATGTGGATGGTGGGGGGGAATGATGTTTATGTACATGGGACTTAATGTTTAGGCTACGTTCACACTGTTTCAAGGCTCTCACAAGCAGCCCCAAATGCATCAGTTTAACCCCAATGCATTCTGATGCGGATCCATTCAGAATGCATTAGTTCGGCTCCGTACGGCCCCCCGTTCCATTTTGGAGGCGGACCCCAAAATGCTGCAAGCATCCGCATGGCCTTGCGCAGCCAAACGGATCCGTCCTGACTTACAATGTAAGTAAATGGGGACGGATCCCTTTGCATTGACACAAAATGGTGCAATTGTAAACGGATCCGTCCCCCATTGACTTTCAATGTAAGTCAGGACGGATCCGTATTGGGACTTAGAAATTCAAATCTAATACAAACGAATCGGTCCTGAACGGATGCATTCGTTTGTATTATCGGTGCGGATCCGTCCTGTACAAGTACAGGACAGATCCGCACGAACGCAAGTGTGAAAGTAGCCTTAGGGGGTGATGTTTACATGGGACTGTGCGTTGGAGGCAGCTGGGGAGGAGGTGATGTTATTTACATGGGACTGTATGGTGGATGGAGGATTAGACTGCAGGGGGCACTACAGATCCAGGGACATTATAGGTGGTCTTATTACTACCGGGGGCTCTATAGGAGGGTCTTATAGATCCGCCTTTTTTCTACTAAGCGCACTATGGGGGCCTTATTACTACTGAGGGGTCTGTAGGGAGCTTTATTACCACTGGGGGAACAATAGGGGGCCTTATTTCTACTGGGGGACTCTGTGAGGGTATTATTAATATGGGAGGGCTCTTCTAATAATGGGGGCATTGTTGAGGAGCATTATCACGGTTGGGGCAGTGTTACTAATGAGGGCATTCTAGAAGGGAATTACTATTGGTGGGACTATGAGGAGCACTATTACTATGGGGGGCAGTAATGTTTCTTCAGGATAGTATTTGGGGGTATTGGGGGGGGGGGGCAGGGGCGTAACTAAAGGCTCGTGGGCTCCGGTGCAAGAGTTCAGCTTGGGCCCCCCTTCCCTCAGTGCTTTGTGTGTCTTCTTATGCGGCACAAGTGTCTTTGGTCCCCTTCATGCTCCTGGGCCCGATAGCGACTGCTACCTCTGCACTCCCTATAGCTACACCCCTGGGAAGGGGGGGGGGGGGGTACATCAAGCAGCAGGATAACACTGCGGGGACTCCAGTTGGGGGATAATGATAGAATGTGAGGAAGCTAAGATGTCTGTGTGTCACACTCTGCAGAGACGAGGCGGCTGAGAGAAGTTGTCCAGACCGAGTGGAGAAGATCTACAGAGAAGATGATGACAGAGAGGAGACGTCACCTGGAGGCCCTGGACGTGACAGGTAAGTGCTGCTGTATAGCTAGTACAGCAAAGTGCGGGGGTGGGGGGGGGGGCGGGATCCAGGGGGCCCAAGTAAATTCTTGCCCAGGGTCCAATCAATATTAAAGACGGCCCTGCTCACAGACAAGCAGGCTGAAGGCTATTACACTGTGTAATACACTTACTGCCAAGCATTACAATACAGATGTATTGTAGTATTGGCTCCATCAGATCCTCCTTCATAGATGACCTCAAATCTGGTCGAATTATTTTATAAGGATAACTGTCACATTTAAACCCTAATTTCAATTTTCATATATGTAGTTACTAATAACATGATATTCCAGAATCAGTTACTATTAGACTGACTTGCCCCATATTTAATAAGATTCAGCCCTTAGCAACCAGTCTGCATAAAAATGTAATTTCACTATTCAGTTAAGATGGCCGCCACTGCCCTCACCATGAGGCTAATCCCGCCTGCCCTCACGAGCCAGTAACAATAGCCCCCCAAAAGTGTCAGGAACCAGAGCCCTCCCCCCCTAAAGGGTTAATCTCCTGCAGCACAGAGGGGTCCTCTTACCACATGTTGCTCTCATTTATACACTGAGCAGACGGCAGATCTCCCTTCCCTGGTCTGCGCTGCTCCGACTCTGCATCCTCCAGCTCTGCTGAGTGAGGGAGCGTCTGCCAAGCGCAGGGACAGGGAGAAGTGCACACAGCCCAGGCACTGTTATCAGCTGCTGGGGAGGACCTGGCTTTAATCATTTACCTACAGTCAGGGGCGTAGCTAAAGGCTCATGGGCCCTGGTGCAAGAGTTTATCTTGGGCCCCCTTACCTCATTGCTTTGTGGGCAGGGGCAGGGAAGTACATTGCCTTCCTGCTGCCTGAGGCAAAAATTGCACCCCCCACCATGCCAAATTCTTGACCTAAACCCTTTCCTCCAGCCAGAGGTGTAACTTGACCAGCATGCATTTTCTATAAAACAGGTGCCTTCTCATGTGGTTCAAGGGTCTTTGGGGCCCCCCAGGCTCTTGGGCCCGGTAGCGACTGCTACCTCTGCACCCCCTATAGCTACACCCCTGCCTACAGTCCCTGGCTGTCAGTAATCTGACCTTGCAGGCTGCGTGCTTCTGCGTCCTCCGTCCTTCAACACAGAGGACGGACCCTGCATAGCAACCTGATTTTAAGCAGAGGTAAAAGTAGGCAGTAGAGGGAACTAAACTGTGGAATTAGGGGTAATTGAATACACAGTGAAAAGTTTAAATAGGGCCACAAAGGAGATATTAATCACCACAATCCAATACTCAAAAAAAAATAAAAAATGACAGTTATCCTTTTAAGGCTGGAGAACAGCCTCTCTACACCAACTTGGGTTGGTGGCAAAGCGGTGACCACATGGACAACATCTCTAACAATCTCAGGGTATGAAGGAATTGCCTCCTGCACAGTCAGTTTTGATGATCGGTTGAACTCTTCTACTTCTGTGAGAGCAAGTGAAAAAAAATACCGAAATACGGTCAATCTGTTTGCTTTGGGAGCGGAATCTTTTCCCCTGTGGCAACGCTTTGCCTGCTCCATGTCATCCAAATACTTGTCAAGGTAAACTCCTCATCTGATGAGGCTAACGATATGGCAGCAGTAGCACTGTCCAGACCCCATTCCTCTTGCTCTTGGCCGTCCTGTAGCCCACTCATCCTAATTGCTACCTCAGTCAGAGCTGTATTTAGAAAATGTCTTCTTTTAACTTTAAGTTGAAAGCTAATCTTTGTAACTAGTGAGAAAACCTCTTTAAGGCTACTTTCACACTAGCGTCGGGGCTCCGCTTGTGAGCTCCGTTTGAAGGGTCTCACAAGCGGCCCCGAACGCATCCGTACTGCCCCAATGCATTCTGAGTGGACGCGGATCCGCTCAGAATGCATCAGTCTGGCGGCGTTCAGCCTCCGCTCCGCTCAGCAGGCGGACACCTGAACGCTGCTTGCAGCGTTCGGGTGTCCGCCTGGCCGTGCGGAGGCAAGCGGATCCGTCCAGACTTACAATGTAAGTCAATGGGGACGGATCCGTTTGAAGATGACACTATATGGCTCAATCTTCAAACGGATCCGTCCCCCATTGACTTTCAATGTAAAGTCTGGACGGATCCGTTTAGGCTACTTTCACACTTAGAATTTTTTTTAAACTATAATGCAGACGGATCCGTTCTGAACGGATACAAACGTCTGCATTATAGGAGCGGATCCGTCTGTGCAGACATCAGACGGACCCGCTCTGAACGCTAGTGTGAAAGTAGCCTAAAGGGAACCTGTCACCTCCCAAAATTCAGCATATACTGCATTGAACTAACTCTACCAATTTATTATATATTTTTGGAGTCTGGGTTGGTACATTTTATAACAACTCCACCAAAATGGACACCGACTCCGACTCCACAGCCCTGGTTCCATTGGTTGTATTAAATCAAAACGGAACAAACCGGATCCATCATGAAAATAATTGTAAGTCAATGGGTGACAGATCAGTTTTTTTTTAGTAATGGTTCACCACTACTACAAAACGGAACTGATGCATACCGATCAGTCTTGTCCTCTTTGGCAATGAATGGGGACAAAACGATCCCTTCTGGGTCAGTTTTGAGATCCTCTGCCCAATCTAAATATCGGATTGCCAAAACGCTGATGTGAAAGTATCCGAAGGCTACATTCACACAACCGTATGTGTTTTGTGACCCGCAAATTTCGGGTCAGCAAAAAAAAAAAAACAGGTGACGTCCGTATGATGATTCATTGTAACAATGCCTACAATGCCTAAACCAACAAGAATAGGACATTTATTTATTTTTGCAGGGCTACGGAACGGACATACAGATGCGGATAACACGAGGTGTGCTGTCCGCATTTTTTGTGGACCCATTGAAATTAATGGATCCACATCCTATCCGCAAAAAAAAGGGAACAGACACGGAAACAAAATACCTTCCTGTGAATGTAGCCTTAGAGTTATTTTATAATTTGCCTCAATCATGCTACTGCATTCTATATATACCCGACCTGTAAAATACAGTATGTACCCCAAAGTGGTGCCATTAAAAAAAATACAAATCATCCAAAAAAAACGCCCTCCTACAGCTACATATAGGAAAAATAATGTTATGGATCTAGAGATGCAATGGTTAAAAAAAACTAAAAAATGTTGGGCTTTCTTGGCCCTTTAGCGGTTACAGGTGAAATGGTTGATTGGACCCACTTTCTTCTTCTATATCAATGGAATTTATGGGTTCTCAATAAAAGTTATGCTATAAGGCCGGTCCAGCCCTCTGATCGTTCTTCACAACTAGAAAGCAAAGAAAAAGACTTACTTTTCGCTGCAAGAACTGAAAAGAGGATCAGAAATCCAAGAGGAGAGACCATGATGAACTCTTCACAGTCGTCTTCTGTGATGAAGCACTTGGTTGGGGGGTATTTAAGTATACAGGTTTCAATAAGGTGGGACGTAGGAGGATAGGCGTCATTTTCCAATTTTTTTTTTTTTTGGGTGTGTTCAACAGGTAAACTCATAATAAAATGAAACATTCCTTCACAAATTATAACACGTTTTTCTAGTAAACCTAGATTTCTGAGGCTTGGTATGTGGTCCGCTTACATATTTATCAGATATTTCTGAGAATAGTCAATCTGTGTCCTGTGTCAGCAATTACATCTATATTTGAGCATACCTGCAGGTGTGGGGTGGGGGCCGAGAAATTAATTAACTTAACTATGTAGCAAAGAACGTCTGGCCCCACACCTTCTTTATAACATAGGTAAAGGGTTTCTGTCACCAGATTTAACCCTATTAAGCGATGTGCTAATGTCAGCTAAACCTAACTAGCCTATTCCTACTTTTATCAGTGCCCTCGTTAATGCAGAACGTTTATAATATGCTAATTAGCCTCTAGGATCGCGGGGGGGGGGGCGTTGTTCCTGCTCCTAGAGGCTCCGTTCTCCCACCTCTGTCACCTCCTTCCATGTCCTGATTGACAGGGCCAGGCAGCGCTCGCATCCGTCTGCCAGCCCTGTGCTCTGGTGAATTCTCACACCGTTCAGTATTCAGCGCAGGCGCGGTGAGGGAAAGACGCTCGCCGGCTGCCAGCTTCCTCACCGCGCCTGCGCCGAATACTGAACGGTGTGAGAATTCACCAGAGCACAGGGCTGGCAGACGTATGCGAGCGCTGCCTGGCCCTGTCAATCAGGACATGGAAGGAGGTGACAGAGGTGGGAGAACGGAGCCTCTAGGAGCAGGAACAACGCCCCCCCCCCCCGATCCTAGAGGCTAATTAGCATATTCTAAAAGTTCGATTTCTGGCTTAACGGGGGCACTGATAAAAGTAGGAATAGGCTAGTTAGGTTTAGCTGACATTAGCACATCGCTTAATAGGGTTAAATCTGGTGACAGAAACCCTTTAAAGGGAACCTGTCACCGGGATTTGGGGTATAGAGCTGAGGACATGGGCTGCTAGATCGCCGCTAGCACATCCACAATACCCAGTCCCCATAGCTCTGTGTGCTTTTATTGTGTAAAAAAACAACGATTTGATACAAATGCAAATTACCTGAGATGAGTCCTGTCCCTGACTCATCTCATGTCCTCAGCTCTATACCCAAAATCCCGGTGACAGGTTCCCTTTAAGTTAATTTATTTCTCCAGAATAATAACGTATGTAGTACTATCGACTGTACTAGTATAGAATTAATATGATATTTATGGGGGAATAACATATATACCATATTTAAAAGACATACAGTGATAGATATATGGATATTATGGATAATACATTGAAATCGCATCTAAATCGCACCACAAACGCATATGCGTTTTTATATGATCTGATGCATTCTTTTCGTGATCTGATGCGTCTTTTTGCCTGTATACTTATGACCTTAAATGGGTATTGCTCAATAAGACAATATTCAATTAGGCATTAAGGAAATCTGTATATTATATGTGTAACACCCCAGAGTTGTGTTACTAAACTCTTTTACCCCGCTACAATCTGTTAAGAGCCTTTACATTGTCATCTGATGTAATTTTACATTATACCCTCACAAATGTGCATTGAAAACCTTGTTAATTGTATATTGCTGTAATTTCCATGTTCACCAGCAGGCAGCAATGTGTTAGCAAGGACTTAGGTTTAGTTTAGTATTTCTAAGCTGGAATAGTTTGTTCCAGTTTAGCTCCCCCCTCTGTGAGCAGAGTGGGCTGCGCCCACATCCTGCCTCATGGGGAAGGAAGTTATGTCAGTGTGCCAGCCACCCCTGCTAGGGGAAGTCTGTGCGTGTAGGAGCTCCCAGATATAGAGAATCAAGCCAGGATCTTGTCTCGGCTGAGACATTGATCATAATCCCCAGCCTGAGCCCTTCAGCCTCAGCTGGAAGAAGCAAGCAGACAACTCCAGTTCCAGGAAGAAGCATACCCTGTGAAGATAGCTGTGAGTAAAGTCCAGAGACCCAAGAGAAGCCATATACCTCCTCAGCTAGTCAGTAGAGATGTCCCGAACTATTCGTCGGCAAACAGTTCCCGGCGAACATCGCTTGTTCACGTTCGCTGCGGTGGGCGAACATATGCGATGTTCGGTCCGCCCCCTATACGTCATCATTGAGCAAACTTTGACCCTGTACCTCACAGTCAGCAGACACATTCCAGCCAATCAGCATACCCTCCCCCCCAGACACTCCCACCTCCTAAAAAAAAAGCAAGGACGGCAGCCCTCTTGGATTCATTCTGAAGCTGCAGTGATAATTAGAGCAGGGAGAGTGCTGCTGCTGCTGCTGAATTAATAGGGAAATCGTTAGCTAGGCCAGTGATCTGTGTCCACTCCAGTCCTCAAAGACTCATCTGCTGTAAGGACAGCGTCCTGACAGCACCCCAAAAAGCCCTTATTAGGGCTGGTACATCAGTCTGCTTTTATTTATTTTTTCTATATATATATTGCAGTTGCCTGCCTGTGTGTGAGAGGCCACAGGCCCACAGACTGTACTGTGTGCACACCACTCATATAGGGTGGCACAGTATCTTGCAGATAAAAAAGTCATTTAATTTGTTCTCTGTAATATAATTGCAGTTGCCTGCCAGTGAGTTTCAGGCCCACTGACTGTACTGTGCCCAATGCCCACCACTCATATAGCGTGGCACAGCACCTTGCTGTTAAAAAAATTCATTAAATTTTTCCTCTGTAATATAATTGCAGTTGCCTGCCAGTGAGTGTCATGCCCACAGACTGTACTGTGCCCACTGCCCACCACTCATATAGGGTGTCACAGTACCTTGCACGCATAGTACCACTAATCTAAAAAAAATGACAGGCAGAGGCAGGCCACCCCGCAGGGGCCGTCGTGGTCGTGGTACTGTGATTTCCTTTGGCCCTAGAATAATGCCCAGTGTTCAGAGGCCACGTACCCTGAACTTGAAAAATTTGGAGAACATAGTTGACTGGCTTACACAAGACACCCAATCTTCTACAGCTTCCGCTCGGAACCTTGACGCACCATCCTCCTCCAGCTCAGCTTCGGGCACCTCTCAAGTTACCACTCGCCCGCCCGCCGCCACCACCAACACTAGCACCACAGCCGCTTCACCTGATCTGTCAGAGGAGTTATTTACACATCAGTTGGAAGGAATAAGTGATGAGCAACCATTATTGCCAGAGGATGTAGATAACAGGGATATGTCTCAGTCAGGCAGCATTACACACATGGACGTACAGTGTGATGATGATGATGATGATGATGATGTTGTACCCGCTGCTGCTTCCTTTGCTGAGTTGTCAGATACAAGTGAAGCGGTTGATGATGACGATGTGTCCGTGGATATCGGGTGGGTGCCCGCTCAAAGAGAGGAAGAACAGGGGGAAATTTCAGATGGGGAGACAGAGAGGAGGAGGAGACGAGTTGGAAGCAGGGGGAGGTCGTCGCAAGGAGCTAGTGGCACAGTCAGTCAGCAAAAAAGGGGGTTAGTCAGCACCTCCCAGTGCGCAGGTGCACGCTGCCATGGCAAAGACCTAGAGGAAAAAAAGAGACAATGCAGCAGCACTCTGCAAATCAGACAAAGTACAACAATGCTTACAAAAATTATGGTGCTAATACTACGCTTATTTATAAAAGCTAGATGCTTGGACAATGCATTTTGTACAAAACCATCTAAGCCCGTCTGCCGAACGTCAAGGCGATCTCTGTTAGACGGGTCCTAACACTAAATACTACCTGTTATTAGAGATGGCCCGAACTATCCGACGGCGAACAGTTCCCGGCGAACATAGCTTGTTCGCGTTCGCCTCTGCCGGGCGAACACATGCGATGTTCGGTCCGCCCCCTATACATCATCATTGAGCAAACTTTGACCCTGTACCTCACAGTCAGCAGACACATTCCAGCCAATCAGCAGCATACCCTCCCTCCCAGACCCTCCCACCTCCTGCACAGCATCCATTTTAGATTCATTCTGAAGCTGCAGTCTTAGTGAGAGGAGGGAGACTGTAACTGCTGCTGATTTAATTGGGAAATCGATAGCTAGGCTAGTGAATTCAGTGTCCACTCCAGTCCTGAAAGACTCATCTGATCTCTGCTGTAAGGACAGCGTCCTGACAGCACCCCAAAAAGCCCTTTTTAGGGCTGCAACATTAGTCTGCTTTTTTTTTTTCCTTTATATACATATTGCAGTTGCCTGGCCTGCCTGTGTGTGAGGAGCTGCAGGCCCACAGACTGTAGTGTGCCCACTGCCAGTGCTCACCCCTGTCATTCCGTGTGGCACAGGACTTTGCTTAAAAAAAGGCACTTAATTTTTACACTTTAATCTAAGGTTAGTTGCCTGCCAGTGTGTGTCAGGCTGACTTCCACTGACTGTAGTGTGCCCACTGCCAGTGCCCACCACTCATACCGGCTGGCACAGGACTTTGCATAAAAAAGGCATTTAATTTTTACACTTTAGTGTAATTTCAGCTGCTTGCCTGCTGCTAGTGTGTGTCAGGCCGACTTCAACTGACTGTAGTGTGCCCACTGCCAGTGCCCACCCCTGTCATCCCGTGTGGCACAGGACTTTGCTTAAAAAAAAGGCACTTCATTTTTACACTTTAATCTAAGGTTAGTTGCCTGCCAGTGTGTGTCAGGCCGACTTCAACTGACTGTAGTGTGCCCACTGCCAGTGCCCACCCCTGTCATCCCGAGTGGCACAGGACTTTGCTTAAAAAATAGGCACTTAATTTTTACACTTTAATCTAAGGTTAGTTGCCTGCCAGTGTGTGTCAGGCTGACTTCCACTGACTGTAGTGTGCCCACTGCCAGTGCCCACCACTCATACCGGCTGGCACAGGACTTTGCTTAAAAAAGGCATTTAATTTTTACACTTTAATGTAATTTCAGCTGCTTGCCTGCTGCTAGTGTGTGTCAGGCCGACTTCAACTGACTGTAGTGTGCCCACTGCCAGTGCCCACCCCTGTCATACCGAGTGGCACAGGACTTTGCTTAAAAAATAGGCACTTAATTTTTACACTTTAATCTAAGGTTAGTTGCCTGCCAGTGTGTGTCAGGCTGACTTCCACTGACTGTAGTGTGCCCACTGCCAGTGCCCACCACTCATACCGGCTGGCACAGGACTTTGCTTAAAAAAGGCATTTAATTTTTACACTTTAATGTAATTTCAGCTGCTTGCCTGCTGCTAGTGTGTGTCAGGCCGACTTCAACTGACTGTAGTGTGCCCACTGCCAGTGCCCACCCCTGTCATACCGAGTGGCACAGGACTTTGCTTAAAAAATAGGCACTTAATTTTTACACTTTAATCTAAGGTTAGTTGCCTGCCAGTGTGTGTCAGGCTGACTTCCACTGACTGTAGTGTGCCCACTGCCAGTGCCCACCACTCATACCGGCTGGCACAGGACTTTGCTTAAAAAAGGCATTTAATTTTTACACTTTAATGTAATTTCAGCTGCTTGCCTGCTGCTAGTGTGTGTCAGGCCGACTTCAACTGACTGTAGTGTGCCCACTGCCAGTGCCCACCCCTGTCATACCGAGTGGCACAGGACTTTGCTTAAAAAATAGGCACTTAATTTTTACACTTTAATCTAAGGTTAGTTGCCTGCCAGTGTGTGTCAGGCTGACTTCCACTGACTGTAGTGTGCCCACTGCCAGTGCCCACCACTCATACCGGCTGGCACAGGACTTTGCATAAAAAAGGCATTTAATTTTTACACTTTAGTGTAATTTCAGCTGCTTGCCTGCTGCTAGTGTGTGTCAGGCCGACTTCAACTGACTGTAGTGTGCCCACTGCCAGTGCCAACCACTGATACCGGGTGGCACAGTAGCTTGCCGATAAATAAGGCATTTAATTTTTAGACAGTAGTCTAAATTCAGTTGCTTGCCTGCTGCCAGTGTGTGTCAGGCCCTCTTCCACTGACTGTAGTGTGCCCACTGCCAGTGCCAACCACTGATACCGGGTGGCACAGTAGCTTGCCGATAAATAAGGCATTTAATTTTTACACTTTAGTGTAATTTCAGTTGCTTGCCTGCTGCCAGTGTGTGTCAGGCCCGCTTCCACTGACTGTAGTGTGCCCACTGCCAGTGCCAACCACTGATACCGGGTGGCACAGTAGCTTGCCGATAAATAAGGCATTTAATTTTTAGACAGTAGTCTAAATTCAGTTGCTTGCCTGCTGCCAGTCAGTGTGTCAGGCCCTCTTCCACTGACTGTAGTGTGCCCACTGCCAGTGCCAACCACTCATACCGGGTGGCACAGTAGCTTGCCGATAAATAAGGCATTTAATTTTTACACTTTAGTGTAATTTCAGTTGCTTGCCTGCTGCCAGTGTGTGTCAGGCCCGCTTCTACTGACTGTAGTGTGCCCACTGCCAGTGCCAACCACTCATACCGGGTGGCACAGTAGCTTGCCGATAAATAAGGCATTTAATTTTTACACTTTAGTGTAATTTCAGTTGCTTGCCTGCTGCCAGTGTGTGTCAGGCCCGCTTCCACTGACTGTTTTTCATAAAAGGCAATTCCTGATATGGGACGTAACAGGGATTAAACTGATGAGAATAATACTACAGAAAATACCACTCATATCGGTGGAGGGAGCCAGCGTTTTTTTAACCATCTCCCCGTTCAAAAAATCTATTTAATAAATGGCCCCCAGATTGGGGATGTTAGAGGGATTAAACTGATGAGAATAGTACTACAGAAAATACCACTCATATCGGGTGTGACAGTAAATTGCACGGCGCAGATGCAGTCACCGTGGTTTAAAACAGAGTGGAGGGAGCCAGCGTTTTTTTAACCATCTCCCCGTTCGAAAAATCTATTCAATAAATGGCACCCAGATTGGGGACGTTAGAGGGATTAAACTGATGAGAATAGTACTACAGAAAATACCACTCATATCGGGTGTGACAGTAAATTGCACGGCGCAGACGCAGTCACCGTGGTTTAAAACAGAGTGGAGGGAGCCAGGTTTTTTTTAACCATCTCCCCGTTCGAAAAATCTATTCAATAAATGGCACCCAGATTGGGGACGTTAGAGGGATTAAACTGATGAGAATAGTACTACAGAAAATACCACTCATATCGGGTGTGACAGTAAATTGCACGGCGCAGACGCAGTCACCGTGGATTAAAACAGAGTGGAGGGAGCCAGCGTTTTTTTAACCATCTCCCCGTCCGAAAAATCTGTTTAATAAATGGCCCCCAGATTGGGGAGTCGGGGACGTTAGAGGGATTAAACTGATGAGAATAGTACTACAGAAAATACCACTCATATCGGGTGTGACAGTAAATTGCACGGCGCAGACGCAGTCACCGTGGATAAAAACAAAGGGGAGGGAGCCAGCGTTTTTTTAACCATCTCCCCGTTCGAAAAATCAATTCAATTGACCTTTCGGGGACCCTTGGTGTTGTACGTGGCTGGGTGGAGGAAGAAACCTTCAATGACATCACCGGGACGTGGCTAGCTTGGTATCCAACCTTGTGCAAATGGGGAGTTTGCGGTTGTGCAAATGAACTGTTTGCGGTGCATTAAAAGGGGAGTTTGGTCTGTCAATGTCTGTGATGCGGGCGTAACCCTTACACTACCTGATCGATACAACATCATACCTGATCGTATACACACACTGGATGTTTTAAAGCACGTTATTCCAAACAATTTAGGAATGTTAGTTGATTTATGCCCTTTATGGATTAAAACCCGACTCTGCGTCCACTACGTAATTTTCCATGGGAGTTTTGCCATAGATCCCCCTCCGGCATGCCACAGTCCAGGTGTTAGACCCCTTGAAACAACTTTCTCATCACTATTGTGGCCAGAAAGAGTCCCTGTGGGTTTTAAAATTCGCCTGTCTATTGAAGTCTATGGCGGTTCGCCCGGTTCGCCAGTTCGCGAACATTTGCGGAAGTTCGCGTTCGCTGTTCGCGAACTGAAAATTTTATGTTCGCGACATCACTACCTGTTATGCGCCATAATGACCGCCATAAAATTCAGGGAGTGTTGGACCCACATGCATGTTGGATCCACTCTGCCTTTTTCTATTTTTTGTGCCAAAATGGCCTCCATTACAAGGGATGCAGGTACCAACATGCATGCTGAGCCCACTGTATACCCTTCCTGGTGCTAGACAGCTTCCAATGAATGTAGTGAGAGCAGGCTACAGCTTTATACTGAAAGTAATTAAAATCAGCCTATGGGGCAGACAGGCTAATCAGGAGTGCACGACTCGCTGGAGTGCCACATCTCCAGCATTGTAAATCTGCAAAAAAGGGGGTTAGTCAGCACCTCACAGTGCGCAGGTGCACGCTGCCATGGCAAAGACCTAAAGGAAAAAAAGAGACAATGCAGCAGCACTCTGCAAATCAGACAAAGTACAACAATGCTTACAGTCAGACAGCATGCATCGGCATCCGGGGTCAGCCAGACAGCACGCCAATCAACGCATGCTGTTGCCACCACCAGAATGACGTCATTGCAGAGATCAGCAGTGTGGCATTTTTTTTTGTGTGTCTGCCTCGGACACCAGCGATGCCTTTTGCAACCTGTGCCAAAAGAAGTCCAACACCCACCTAGGTACAACTGCTTTGTGAAGGCACATGATCTCAAATCACAAACGCATATGAGATCAACACATGAGTACAAGCAGCACACAAACTCAAAGCCGCCATCCTCCTCCTGGTCCAGCATCTTCAGCCACGTCAACCACTGCTGTTCTCATTGCCCCCTCTCAACCATCCGCCACTCCTTCTCTCGCCTTCAGCAGTTCCTGCTCATCTGCCCACAGTCAGGTGTCTGTCAAGGACATGTTTGAGCGTAAGAAGCCAATGTCACAAAGTCACCCCCTTGCCCGGCGTCTGACAGCTGGCTTATCGGAACTCTTAGCCCGCCAGCTTTTACCATACAAGCTGATGGAGTCTGAGGCCTTCCAAAAATTTGTAGCTATTGGGACACCGCAGTGGAAGGTACCTGGCCGAAATTTCTTTTCACAAAAGGCAATCCCCAACCTGTACTCTATTGTGGAAAAGGAAGTAATGGCATGTCTGGCACACAGTGTTGGGGCAAGGGTCCAGCTGACCACTGATACCTGGTCTGCAAAGCACGGTCAGGGCAGGTATATCACCTACAATGCGCATTGGGTAAACCTGCTGACGGCTGCCAAGCATGTAATGCGTGGCTCTGCAGAGGAGTTGGTGACACCGCCACGACTTGCAGGCAGGCCTGCTGCCACCTACTCTACTCCTCCTACTCCATCCTCTTCCATAACCTCCTCGGCTGAGTCCTCTTCTGCTGCTGCGTCTTGCTCTACATCAACGGCACCCCCTCAGCTCCCCAGGGGGTATTCCACATCACGGATACCACAGTGTCATGCTGTCTTGGGGTTGACTTGCCTGAAAGCAGAGAGTCACACCGGACCAGCACTCCTGTACGCCCTGAACGCACAGGTGGATCAGTGGCTGACTCCGCACCAACTGGAGATCGGCAAAGTGGTGTGTGACAACGGAAGCAATTTGTTGGCGGCATTGAATTTGGGCAAGTTGACACATGTGCCGTGCATGGCACATGTGTTGAATCTGATTGTACAACGCTTTGTGCATAAGTACCCAGGCTTACAGGACGTCCTCAAGCAGGCCAGAAAGGTGTGTGGCCATTTCAGGTTTTCCTACACGGCCATGGCGCACTTTTCAGATATCCAGCGGCGAAACAACATGCTACAACTTGATTTGCGACAGCCCGACACGTTGGAATTCAACACTCCTAATGTTCGACCGCCTGCTCCAACAAGAAAAAGCCGTCAACGAGTATTTGTATGACCGGGGTGCTAGGACAGCCTCTGCGGAGCTGGGAATTTTTTTGCCACGTTCCTGGACGCTCATGCGCAATGCCTGTAGGCTCATGCGTCCTTTTGAGGAGGTGACAAACCTAGTCAGTCGCACCGAAGGCACCATCAGCGACATCATCCGATTTGTTTTCTTCCTGGAGCGTGCCCTGCGAAGAGTACTGGATCAGGCCGTAGATGAGCGTGAAGAGGAAGAGTTGTGGTCACCATCACCACCAGAAACAGCCTTATCAGCATCACTTGCTGGACCTGCGGCAACGCTGGAAGAGGAGTGTGAGGAAGAGGAGTCAGAGGAGGAATGTGGCTTTGAGGAGGAGGAGGAAGACCAACCACAGCAGGCATCCCAGGGTGCTCGTTGTCACCTATCTGGTACCCGTGGTGTTGTATGTGGCAGGGAGGAAGAACAGACTTTCAGTGAGATCACTGAGGATGAGGAACGGGACATGAGTAGCTCGGCATCCAACCTTGTGCAAATGGGGTCTTACATGCTGTTGTGCCTGTTGAGGGACCCTTGTATAAAAAGGCTGAAGGAGAACGACCTGTACTGGGTGGCCACGCTACTAGACCCCCGGTATAAGCAGAAAGTGCCTGAAATGTTACTGAATTACCGCAAGTCGGAAAGGATGCAGCAGTTCCAAAATAAATTAAAAAGTATGCTTTACACAGCGTATAAGGGTGATGTCACAGCACAACGGGAATCTAACAGGGGAAGAGGGGAAAGTAATCCTCCGACCACGCCGGCAAGGACAGGACGCTTTACAGACGTGTTGTTGATCGAGGACATGCAGAGCTTTTTAAGTCCTACGCATCGCCACAGCCCTTCGGGGTCCATCCTCAGAGAACGACTCGACCGACAGGTAGCAGAATACTTCGCCTTAACTGCAGATATCGACACTCTGAGGAGCGATCGATGAACCCCTTGACTACTGGGTGTGCAGGCTTGACCTGTGGCCTAAGCTATCCAAATTTGCGATAGAACTTCTGGCCTGCCCCGCTTCAAGTGTCCTGTCAGAAAGGACCTTCAGTGCAGCAGGAGGTATTGTCACTGAGAAGAGAAGTCGCCTAGGTCAAAAAAGTCTAGATTACCTCACCTTTATTAAGATGAATGAGGCATGGATCCCGAAGGGACTGACAGTGGATGATACATTTGACTAATAAAGGCCTGGTGATGATGAGATGAGCTGCCTTGGGCTAAAAATGGTCCACACGCTGCTGTAATTTATCTCTGCATGCCGGATGACTTGCGTGACTTATCTGCCACCAACTAGGGTTCAAGCCAAAATGTTTTAGTGCACTTTCTGCCTGGAAAACATCAATTTTTCTGGCCTCTGGTGCTGCACTGTGGCTGCAAAAAAAAAAAAAAAAAGGCACATACAAGTGTCAATTCCCCTTCGTGATCGTTACCTTGTTGTGGTGAAGGGGCTTGCATATCACAATGAAGCGGCCACCTCTATGAGTGTGTTGGCAATGGCAATGTTGGCACACCCCAGATGATAAGGTCGTTGCTTCATTGTGAACAGACCAAAAGCGATCGGCTGGATAATTTTGCATAGAAAAAACATTAATTTTCTTTGTGATCATCTAAGGTGATCATTAAAGCCTACTAGGCCAACAATGGGCCCCTCACTGCAGAATCATTGTTTTCTGGGTCACTTAACTGTCACTGAACTACCTCAGCACGACCATAGGCTTTAAAAAACCCCCATCGCCTGCAATCTCCCAAACGTGCGCACAAGCACAGTCATCACTACACCAAGATTGACGCATAAAGGAATAAAATTTATGTCATGAGTGTGTCTTTTTTTTTTTTTTAAGCTTTTTATTTTTCCATTTAAACATATCAACTCAACAATCATATTTTGGTATCCACAGGAAATAGTTACATTTTCATTTTCTCCAGAACCAACTAATTTTTCTATACATACAAAATTGTTTTTACTCCCCTTTTATCCACCCACCACCCTTGTGGGGGGAGGGAGAGGGGCGGGACGTGAAAAAAAAAATAAAAAAAATAATATATTAAGTTTTCCAACAATCCAGCCCTAAAGTATCCAGTTTTTCCAAACCTCATCAATACTTTTAACTTTTTTAATATGGCCCTCCATCGCCCGTTCTTCCTTAATCAGATTATCAACTGCTTTTCTCCACTGTCCCACTGTCGGAGGATCTACCCCTATCCATTTCTTAAGTATAAGGAGTCTAGCTTGAAACAACACCTTACAGAGAACCGTTCGTGTATCTCTATTTAAATTCAGATGTTCGGTTGCCCCTAGTATGCAAATCACAGGATCTTCAGATATTTGGACCTTCAAAATTAAATTAACAGTCTCTACTATTTCTGTCCAATATCTGAACAATCTTGGGCATCTCCAAAAACAATGTATTAAATCAGCACTCTCTCTCCCACATTTTGAACATTTAGCCGAGGCTCTTACACCCATTTTTTTCAGTATCCATGGGGATCGATGCAACCTAGGTTGCGTCATGAGTGTGTCAACTATTGACAACTCTTTGCGGTTGTCTAAAATCTATTCCATACACGTCCCCTGATAGGGGACGTAACAGGGATTGAACTGATAGGAATAGTACTACTTAACACACCACTCATATCTGGTGGCACAGTACAGTGCACGGCGCACGCGCAGTGCCCCAAATTGGAAGTAGGAGGACCAACCAAGCATCTTTTTCCATCTCCCGTGTCCTAAAATCTATTTTATACACCGGCCCCTGATAGGGGACGTAACAGGGATTAAACTAATAGGAATAGTACTACTTAACACATCTAATTATGATAATAATAATAATAATAGGGGACATAACAGGGATTAGGAATGTTAGGTGATTTATGCCCTTTATGGATTAAAACCCAACTCTGCGTCAACTACGTAATTTTCCATGAGAGTTTTGCCATGGATCCCCCTCCGGCATGTCACAGTCCAGGTGTTAGTCCCCTTGAAACAACTTTTCCATCACTATTGTGGCCAGAAAGAGTCCCTGTGGGTTTTAAAATTCGCCTGCCTATTGAAGTCTATGGAGGTTTGACCGGTTCGCCCGTTCGCGAACATTTGTGAAAATTCATGTTCGCTGTTCCCGAATGGAAAATTTTATGTTCGTGACATCTCTAATAAAGGGGTCCTGTGTAGGGTTGAGCGAAAGTTTGGGTTCGGTGTTTTCTTAGCGCTTTTTGAAAGGCTGCACAGCAGCCAATCAACAAGCGTCATACTACTTGCCCCAAGAAGCCATCACAGCCATGCCTACTAATGGCATGGCTGTGATTGGCCAGAGCAGCATGTGACCCAGCCTCTATATAAGCTTGGGTCACGTAGCGCTGCACGTCACTCTGCTGTTACAAGTGTAGGGAGAGGATGCTGCTGGACTTGTGATTTCAGGGAGAGAATAGGAGAGAATCTAACTCAGCGATCTACAGAGAAATAGTTGTGTGGGTGCAGGGCACTATCGTTTTACCTTGCCCTGAGCTAATTGACCAAAAAAAAAAAAATTTAGAATTCTGTTAGTTAGGTGGGTGGCGGCGGCCATTTTATGCAAGCTCAGTGCACCAGCACTGCATCTGAGGTTTTGGGACATTGCAAATCACCATTTTTTTGGGCAAACTACAACATCTGGATTAGTCAGTGTGCAATTTAAGGTAGAAATACACCCATAATTTTCTGGGGTTTGAAAAACACACATATTTTTTTCAAAAAACAGTATTTTCCTGTCATGCAAGTGTTAAATTCAAGTTTAATCAGCCACCAGTAACCTGTCCCATTATCTGGATCTCTTCCTGCAACCATATGTCCGTGCACTCCCCAGCTATTTACACGACTCCTGTCAACTCATCCGTGAACTAAGTGAGCTCCCATACAAAGACACATATACTCTGTTCACCATGGACGTCACCGCTTTATATTCAAACATACAACATGAGCTAGGGATAAAATGCATAAATAGAGTACTGTCAAACGATAAAACATTAAAACCCCAACAGATAACCTTCCTTTTAGAAAGCCTCAAATTCATTCTAGAGAACAACTTCTTTATTTCTAATCACATCACATATCACCAGTGCAGGGGGACCGCGATGGGGACGAAAGTGGCACCGGCGTTCGCAAATCTCTTCATGGGCGAATTCGAGAAGGAACACATTTTAAACACGTCAAAACCAAATAAACATATCATATATTACAGGAGATATATAGATGACCTGTTCATCATCTGGGATGGCAGCGAAAAACAAGCCTTTGATTTCTGCACCCAGCTAAATGCCACAGACTGGGGAATCTCCTTCACCCCAAGCTTCAACAAGACAACAATAGATTTTCTCGACATCACAATCACCAATACCAACAACCATCTGACAACAAAAACATATTTCAAAACAGTAGACACGAACAGTTACATACATTTCACAAGCTTTCATCACAAAAAATGGCTCAAAAATATTCCTTACAGCCAATATAAACGTATCAGACGCAACTGCACAAAAGGGGAGGACTTCATTTCACAAGCAAAAATTATACAAAAAAGATTCAATGAAAAAGGATACCCGAAAAAATTAGTAAAGGACGCATATGAGAAAACCGCACAAATAACGCAAAAAACCTGTTTAGAGAAAAGCACTAATAATGAACAAAAATCGGAGATGCACCTAAGCCTAATTACCCAGTATAATACATCCAATAAAACCATACGTTCAATACTAGCCAAACACTGGCATATTTTACAACAAGATCCCTACTGTACCTCAAAAAATACCTGTCATTACAACCAAGAGTCATCCACAGAAGAGCTCCCACAGTGAAAAACATGCTAGCCCCCAGCAAACCAAGACAACACGAAAAAACCACAGATAGAGATAGGCCAGACAAGAAGGGCAGTTTCAAATGTGGAGTAAAAACCTGCCTATGCTGTAAGGTTATTACCCACAACCGCACACAATTCTCCTCAAACAAAAATGGATCCACGTTTATGATCAAACACCACATGACATGTCAAACCTGCTACGTGATATATCTGATTGAATGTAAATGCGGCCTCCAGTATGTGGGACGCACAACCCAGGCCCTACATAACCGTGTAAACCAACACAGGTATAACATACGCAGACAATACCTAAAACATAGCCTTTCCAGACACTGTGCATCAACACCCGACAAAGAAAAACACCCCCTAACCATCACCCCAATCGACTTCATAGCAGAAAACCCCTTTAACAGATTCAACACTCTACAAAAGAGAGAAGTGTACTGGATATACCAGCTAGACACCCTTGCACCATATGGGCTCAACGCAATTTCAGAAACCATCCTATAACCAGACACTCTCAAACTCACCCCCCCCCCAAAGGAAAAATATCCTTCAAAACAATAATAAAAATAAAAATACATGATGCCGCTCTCCATGTCCGCCATCCGACCCCCCAAAAAAAAAAAAAAAATACAACCAACAAGATATCCATCCCGGTTTCCAATTAATAAATATAGAAACATCCTGATGGAAATGGTGTCATATGGAAACATATGAACAAAAATACAACACCTCCGCCAAAACCCCCCCCCTCTTTTCCCCCCCTTTTTTTCTTTTTTTCCTTCTTTCTTTTTTTCTTTTACAAAACTCTGCGCTATAAAACAAATGACAAACAAAGTGATACTACCTGCGGACGGTGTGACAGCCTCCAGCCTGGAATCCCAGCAAACAGCGCATTCTACAAAAATGAAAACGAAAATATTAACAAACAAACATAATCCATGTACAAACAGTACACACAAACATAATAATCGTAGCGACAGCAATTTCATTACACATGACAGTATAGACACCTGGGCCTCTATATATATACAGTCATACCGAAAATACAATAACAATAAAGACAAAAATACAATACAATCCCCAACTAAGAGGAATCACCGTACTACTTTCGTTCTACATAATCGAAATGCCAGATAACAACTCCAAAAGAAATACCTTCACACCATAAGAGACCAAATACAGGAACCCTGCCGCACGCATATGCACAAGAATGCGGCCCATCTACAAGGCGCCTCTCTCTGGCAGCCTTCCAATGAAACATCCCCGTATCCATGGGAACACTTAACAGTAGACCACAGTCCGCTCCCAACACAAATTCAAAAATCATAGCGCCAACCTAGTCCGCCACCCTGCAGCACTCGGAAAAGCCATCTGAGACGGAACACCGCTCCCCCTCTCTCCCCTTCTCTCATGCTGTCATTACAGCAAACCGTTAGTGCTACCAAAGCCTGACATTTACAGGCACCTGGAGCCCTACCGAGGCACTTATCCCCCTTACTTTACAGTGCCAGTAGCAGCCCAAAACATACAAGAACCATCAGATCAGGGTACCGAAACTTGCGGCACACCATTGCAATATAAAAATGAGCGGCCAGCAAACAATAACACTCACAGAGCAATATTAGAAAAAAGACACAAAGACTCCCAAAAACGGCAATTAGGCGCACTATATACAAATACATATACACAAAAAAGCAACCACCGTACCTTCAGCATCAGCCAGATAGTATAGGACGTCCCCCCCAATGACGCCACGAATGACGTCATACACACCAGCTCCCTGCTCAACGAACCACCGACCTGCGCGCCAAAAATAACCCTTTTAAAAGACGATGTTTTAACTTTATACAACATATGCTTTTATTGTCCTGACGAAGAGGGCTGTGCGCCCTTGAAACGCGTTGACAAAAGAATAAATAAGCTATTCAAATTTTTAAAATATACAGGGAGTGCAGAATTATTAGGCAAGTTGTATTTTTGAGGATAAATTTTATTATTGAACAACAACCATGTTCTCAATGAACCCAAAAAACTCATTAATATCAAAGCTGAATATTTTTGGAAGTAGTTTTTAGTTTGTTTTTAGTTTTAGCTATTTTAGAGGGATATCTGTGTGTGCAGGTGACTATTACTGTGCATAATTATTAGGCAACTTAACAAAAAACAAATATATACCCATTTCAATTATTTATTTTTACCAGTGAAACCAATATAACATCTCAACATTCACAAATATACATTTCTGACATTCAAAAACAAAACAAAAACAAATCAGTGACCAATATAGCCACCTTTCTTTGCAAGGACACTCAAAAGCCTGCCATCCATGGATTCTGTCAGTGTTTTGATCTGTTCACCATCAACATTGCGTGCAGCAGCAACCACAGCCTCCCAGA
The DNA here is from genome assembly GCF_905171765.1 of Bufo bufo. NCBI lineage: Eukaryota > Metazoa > Chordata > Amphibia > Anura > Bufonidae > Bufo > Bufo bufo. The sequence goes on along the minus strand of NC_053389.1, from coordinate 26,760,222 downwards.
CACTGTTCAGAGAGGTGTACTGTTTTCCCTCCTTGTAAATCTCACATTTGATGATGGACCACAGGTTCTCAATGGGGTTCAGATCAGGTGAACAAGGAGGCCATGTCATTAGATTTTCTTCTTTTATACCCTTTCTTGCCAGCCACGCTGTGGAGTACTTGGACGCGTGTGATGGAGCATTGTCCTGCATGAAAATCATGTTTTTCTTGAAGGATGCAGACTTCTTCCTGTACCACTGCTTGAAGAAGGTGTCTTCCAGAAACTGGCAGTAGGACTGGGAGTTGAGCTTGACTCCATCCTCAACCCGAAAAGGCCCCACAAGCTCATCTTTGATGATACCAGCCCAAACCAGTACTCCACCTCCACCTTGCTGGCGTCTGAGTCGGACTGGAGCTCTCTGCCCTTTACCAATCCAGCCACGGGCCCATCCATAAGGCCCATCAAGACTCACTCTCATTTCATCAGTCCATAAAACCTTAGAAAAATCAGTCTTGAGATATTTCTTGGCCCAGTCTTGACGTTTCAGCTTGTGTGTCTTGTTCAGTGGTAGTCGTCTTTCAGCCTTTCTTACCTTGGCCATGTCTCTGAGTATTGCACACCTTGTGCTTTTGGGCACTCCAGTGATGTTGCAGCTCTGAAATATGGCCAAACTGGTGGCAAGTGGCATCTTGGCAGCTGCACGCTTGACTTTTCTCAGTTCATGGGCAGTTATTTTGCGCCTTGGTTTTTCCACACGCTTCTTGCGACCCTGTTGACTATTTTGAATGAAACGCTTGATTGTTCGATGATCATGCTGCAGAAGCTTTGCAATTTTAAGAGTACTGCATCCCTCTGCAAGATATCTCACTATTTTTGACTTTTCTGAGCCTGTCAAGTCCTTCTTTTGACCCATTTTGCCAAAGGAAAGGAAGTTTCCTAATAATTATGCACACCTAATATAGGGTGTTGATGTCATTAGACCACACCCCTTCTCATTACAGAGATGCATATCAACTAATATGCTTAATTGGTAGTAGGCTTTCAAGCCTATACAGCTTGGAGTAAGACAACATGCATAAAGAGGATGATGTGGTCAAAATACTCATTTGCCTAATAATTCTGCACACGGTGTATTTTATGAGAACCTGCCTCCTGTTTTCAGCGCCGAAAATAGGGTTCAAAAACCACTATCTTTTAAATTCAAGTTTACTATATACATGTCATGCCCTGCTCAGACGATGTGCGGAGGTGTCACGGAACCATGAACCAGACGTACAACAAGAGATAAGAGAAAATAAGAAGGCTTTATTGAAAATAAAGCTGTAAAGCAAAAGTCCAAACGGATGGTGAAACCGAGCAGAGTCTTTGCGAAGCCAGAGGTCAGGAACCAGAAGGGTAGTCAGACGAAGCCAGGATCAGGAACCAGCAGGGTAGTCAGACGAAGCCAGGATCAGGAACCAGCAGGGTAGTCAGACGAAGCCAGGATCAGGAACCAGCAGGGTAGTCAGACGAAGCCAGGATCAGGAACCAGAAGCAGCAGCAGTCTTAGAAGCATGTGAACACAAGAGGACCAAGCAAGGAACTGAAGCCACAGACCTCCTATATATATGAGCTAGGCATCCAGCTCCTCCCAGTGGGAAGGAGGAGCCGCAGGGTGGAAGGCTACAAGAAACCCAGAAACCAAGATGGCCGCCAGCACATGTCAAACGAAGGAGAACAGCAAGAAGGTAAGACCATGACAGTACCTCCCCCTCAAGGGCCCCTCCTCCGCGGAGCACAAAACGGTTTCTGAGGGAAGCGTGCGTGGAAGGCTCGGAGCAAGGCAGGAGCATGGACATCTGCGGAGGGAACCCAGGAACGCTCCTCTGGACCATAACCACGCCAATGGACCAAAAACTGCAACCGACCGCGGACCAGGCGTGAGTCCAGGATATTGCTCACCTCATATTCCTCACGATTGCCCACTTGGACCGGACGAGGCCGAGGAACCGAGCAAGTGAAACGATTACACACCAGTGGCTTCAACAGGGAGACATGAAACACGTTGGAGATCCGCATGCCAGGAGGAAGCGCAAGGGCATAGGCTACCGGGTTTACCCTGCGAAGCACTCGGAAGGGACCAACAAAGCGAGGCGCCAGCTTGGGAGTGGGCACTCGAAGGTTGAGGTTGCGGGTGGACAACCATACACGGTCTCCGACCTGGTAGGAAGGAGCAGGCGCTCGTCTGCGATCAGCCTGGAGTCTCTGGCGCTGCGCAGAGACCTCAAGGGACTTCTGGATCTGTACCCAAGAAGCACGTAGGACGGAAAGGTGATCCTCCACAGCCGGAATATCCTGGGGAGAGAATACCTCCGGTAACACGGCAGGTTGGAACCCATAATTGGCCATGAAGGGAGACGTCCCAGAGGAAGAGTTCACCGCCGTGTTCCTGGCAAACTCAGCCCAAGGCAGGAGGTCAACCCAATTGTCTTGGTGGTCGGAGACATAGCAACGAAGGAATTGCTCCAAGGCCTGATTGGATCGTTCTGCGGCCCCATTGGACTGAGGGTGGTAGGCCGAGGAGAAGGAGAGATGAATCCCCAACTGGGAGCAAAAGGCGCGCCAGAACCTGGACACAAACTGACTCCCCCGATCCTACACAATCTCCTTGGGCAAACCGTGCAACCGGAAGACCTCCCTGGCAAAAATCGTGGCCAACTCTTGTGCAGAGGGTAACTTCTTGAGAGGAACACAGTGGCACATTTTGGAAAACCGATCCACAATCATGAGAATGACCGTATGGCCTCGGGATGCAGGGAGGTCCACAATGAAATCCATCCCCAGGTGTGACCATGGGCGCTCCCCGGGGGCTATGGGTTGCAGAAGGCCCAACGGAAGGTGCCGAGGGGACTTACTCTGGGCACAAACGGAGCATGCCGCTACATATGCGGCGATGTCGGAACGTAGGGAAGGCCACCAGAACAGACGTGAAACAGCCCAGGACAGCTGATTCTTTCCAGGATGCCCCGCGGTCTTGGAGTTATGGTAGGTTCGCAACAACCGAGTGCGCAACTCCTCAGGCACAAAACATCTGCCGTTGGGTCTCCCAGAGGGAGCACCAGATTGAGCCGCCAAAATCTGCTCACCCAGGGGAGAGGTCAGGCTGGTGCGAATGGCGGCCAGGATCTGATTCGGAGGTATGACCGAAGTCGGAATCGACTCCTCCCTGGACAGCTCGGAGTACTGCCGTGATAAGGCATCCGCCCTGATGTTCTTGGAACTGGGTAGGTAGGAGACCACGTAATTAAAACGTGACAAGAACAGAGCCCATCTGGCCTGACGTGGTGTCAATCTCTTGGCCTCAGAAAGGTAGGTCAGATTCTTGTGGTCCGTCAGGATGAGAACCGGAACCACCGAACCCTCGAGCAAGTGCCTCCATTCTTTAAGGGCCTGCACGATGGCCAATAACTCCCTGTCACCAATCTGATAGTTGCACTCCGCGGAAGACAGTTTCCGGGAGTAAAACCCACAAGAAAGCAGAGGACCCTCTGATGTTCTACGCTGAGACAGAAGGGCGCCTACTCCCGTCTCAGACGCGTCCACCTCGAGGACAAAGGGCAACCCAGGGTTGGGATGCGACAGAATCGGAGCCGACACAAAGGCGGACTTTAGGGCCTCAAAAGCTCGGATGGCCTCGAGCGGCCAGACCTGGGAATTACTGCCCTTCCTGGTCAGATCCGTGAGAGGCTTGGCCAGCATGGAAAAGTCCCTGATGAACTTCCGATAATAATTGGCGAAGCCCAAAAAGCGCTGCAGGGAACGAAGACCACTGGGCTGGGGCCACTGTAAGACAGCCGAAACCTTCTCAGGATCCATAGAGAACCCCTCAGCGGAAATGATGTAACCTAAGAAGGTTACCTGGGATCGGTGAAATTCGCATTTCTCAAGCTTACCGAAAAGCTTGTTCTCTCGTAACCGTTGCAACACTCGTCTGACATCCAGAATGTGGGCCTCCATGGATTCAGAATATACCAAGATGTCATCCAAATAGACCACCACACACTGCTGCAACAGGTCACGGAAAACATCGTTGATGAATTCCTGAAAGACTGCGGGCGCATTGCACAACCCAAAGGGCATAACCAAGGATTCATAATGACCGGTCCTGGTGTTAAACGCGGTCTTCCACTCATCGCCCGCCTTGATCCTTACCAGGTTATATGCCGCCCTCAGGTCGAGTTTGGTAAAGACCGTGGCCCCTTTAAGGCGATCGAACAGCTCGGAAATCAAGGGTATCGGGTAAGCGTTCTTGATCGTGATGCGATTGAGACCCCTGTAATCGATGCAAGGCCTCAACTCACCGCCCTTCTTTTTCACAAAGAAAAATCCAGCCCCTGACGGGGACGAAGATTTGCGAATGTGTCCGCGTGAAAGCGCCTCCCTCACGTACTCCTCCATGGCCTCATTCTCCGCTACCGACAGTGGATAGACTTTGCCACGAGGAGGAACGGCACCAGATTGTAACTCTATGGCACAATCGTATGGGCGGTGCGGAGGTAGGGCAACCGCGCGCACCTTATCGAATACATCCCGGTACTCCTCGTATTCAGGAGGCAACAGAGAGTCCGAGGAAGTACACAGCAACTTGACAGACCCATGGATGCAACTAGCCCCACACTGCGGTGACCACGAGAGGATCTCGACCGATCTCCAATCGAAAGTCGGATTATGCTTCTGGAGCCAGGGGTACCCCAAGACCACCGAGTAGTGTGGAGACGAAATAACCTGGAGGCAGACCGACTCTCTGTGAACGGCACCAATGGCTATCCCCACTGGAAGGGTCTCATGAGTCACGTGTGGCGGCAGAAGGGGTCTGCCGTCTATCGCCTCAAGAGCCAGTGGGGAACCTCGAGCCTGCAGAGGAATGGAATTGGCGACAGCGAACACACTATCAATGAACAAACCACCAGCACCAGAGTCCACCAACGCCTGGGTCGTCACCGAGCCCCCGACCCAGGAGAGGACAACAGTGATCAGTGGTTTGTCAACACGGGAAACCGGGGACGAGGAGACTCCACCCAAGATCTGCCCCCGACAGGATCTCAGGTACGAGCGTTTTCCCGGACGGTTCGGACATGCCAACCGAAAATGCCCACCGAGACCACAGTACATGCATCGGCCCTCGCGTCTCCGGAGTGCCCTCTCCCCCTCGGACAGGCGAGCAAACCCCAGCTGCATGGGTTCACCCCCAGACAAGTCATCCCCAGGAGGCGTGGGAGGAGAGGGAGGCACGGGTGGGACAGCAAACGTAGGCACCAATCTGTTAGAAGACCTCCGCAGGTTCTCCTTAAAGGAAGGTCTCTCCCTGAGTCTGGTGTCAATCAAAATCAGGAAAGAAATAAGAGACTCGAGCTCAACTGGTAGGTCCTTAGCTGCAACCTCATCCTTCAAGGCATCCGAGAGACCATGAGAGAAAGCAGCGACCAGAGCCTCATTATTCCAGCCCACCTCTGCTGCCAGGGTACGAAACTCAATGGCGTATTCAGCTACGGATCGTGAACCCTGTCTGATGGACATAAGGAGCTTCGCAGCAGAGGCAGCACGAGCCGGCACATCGAATACCTTCCGAAGAGAAGCAACAAAACCGGAAAACTCGGCAACCACCGGATTGTTGTTCTCCCATAAAGGGCTGGCCCAGGCCAAGGCCTTGTCCGAGAGCAGCGAGATCAAGAAGCCCACCTTTGATCTCTCAGTAGGAAAGGCATGTGGCAGCAACTCGAAATAAATGCCCACCTGGTTAAGGAAACCTCGGCACTGAGTTGGCTCTCCCCCAAAGCGCTGTGGAAGAGGGGCAGAACCGGTCATACCCCGAAACACCGCAGGCGCAACAACAGGTGTCGGGGTAGACTCTGGCGCAACAACCGGAGCGGCAGTAGGAGCGAGCCCAGGAGCGACAACCGACCCATCGGCAACGGGAGCGAAATGAGCCGTGCGTTCAAGCAGGGTTTGCAACGCCACAGCGAACCGACCCAACAGGTGATCCTGCTGATCAAGTCTGGCAACCAGCGTGGGTAGCGAGGATGGCCCTGTACCGTCAGAATTCATGGCTTGGTCCTAATGTCACGGAACCATGAACCAGACGTACAACAAGAGATAAGAGAAAATAAGAAGGCTTTATTGAAAATAAAGCTGTAAAGCAAAAGTCCAAACGGATGGTGAAACCGAGCAGAGTCTTTGCGAAGCCAGAGGTCAGGAACCAGAAGGGTAGTCAGACGAAGCCAGGATCAGGAACCAGCAGGGTAGTCAGACGAAGCCAGGATCAGGAACCAGCAGGGTAGTCAGACGAAGCCAGGATCAGGAACCAGCAGGGTAGTCAGACGAAGCCAGGATCAGGAACCAGAAGCAGCAGCAGTCTTAGAAGCATGTGAACACAAGAGGACCAAGCAAGGAACTGAAGCCACAGACCTCCTATATATATGAGCTAGGCATCCAGCTCCTCCCAGTGGGAAGGAGGAGCCGCAGGGTGGAAGGCTACAAGAAACCCAGAAACCAAGATGGCCGCCAGCACATGTCAAACGAAGGAGAACAGCAAGAAGGTAAGACCATGACAGGAGGTCTGTCAGATTAGAAGCACGTGTCTAATCATTTGTTTTGTTTTGGAGTCGTGCTAGATCCGCCTCCCTTCAGGTGCTCTGGGTGGGGTCATTGGCTTAAATTACTTTCACTCCCAGGGGGCCGTGGGGGTTATAGCTCAGTCAGTCTGTGGAAGTAAGGAGTGAAGAATTGGCTTTTCCGGCTCAGATAAGATAAGTTGGTTTCTTATTTCTTTGGTTTGCTGTCTTGGCTTTTGTGTGTCGTCTGTCCCCTCCTGGTTCTGAGGGAGCAGGCTGTCCCTTTTTCCCCTTTCCCCATTTCAGGGATTCTAGGGTATTCTCAGCCCAGGCACGAGGACACATTATTCCTACCTTCAAGGTCTGAATGTGGGCAAAGCAGAATAGGGAGAGCAGTTAGGGATTAGCTAGGAGGTGACCTTATCCCCAGCTTCTCGCCTAGAAAACTTGTTTTGTGATTTATGTATCTTATATCCTGTCCGCCGTGACATTATAACCCGCCATACTGTGACTGCCATTACTCAGCGGTTTTGTGATGTCGTCAATTGATGTGCTAGCTGACCGCATGCAGGGATTATCCCTAGAGGTTGCGGATCTGCGTAGTTCGGTCACACGGTGTCAGAGTGTTCTGGCATCAGTTGCAGGTCAAATTTGTGGGGAGCCTAAAGTCGCTCTTCCTGAGAGATTTACAGGGGGTGCTGATGATTTTATCCACTTTAAAGAGTCATGCAAATTGTATTTTCGGCTGCGTCCATCTTCGTCAGGTGATGAAAGTCAGAGGGTTGGTATAATCATTTCTCTGCTTAAAGGGGACGCGCAATCCTGGGCCTTTTATCTGCCGTCCGATTCTCTGGCCCTCCGGTTGGTGAAAGAATTTTTCAAAGCCCTGGGATTAATTTACGATGACCCAGATCGGGTTTCGATGGCGGAATCTAAATTGCGTAATTTATTACAGGGTGAACATACTGCAGAGGTTTACTGCGTTGAGTTTAGGAGATGGGCTACAGAGTCAGAGTGGAATGACCCAGCGTTACGTAGTCAGTTTTGTCAAGGGTTATCTGAGAGGTTGAAAGATGCCCTGGCTTTTCATGAGTGCCCGGATACTTTAGAGAATGCTATGTCTTTGGCAGTACGGTTAGATAGACGTATCAGAGAGAGGTGTAAGGCTCCCTCCGCACAAGGGATCCCTTCTGTGAGTGGCTTCGTCTCACCTGCTTCCCAGGGTGATATTACATATAGCTCTGGGGTAGGGGAGGAACCCATGCAGCTGGGTCAGATATCTTTCCGTTCTGGTAGTAGAGACTTTAGGAGATTGCATAAACTATGTTACTACTGTGGGAAAAGTGGTCATTTTGTTTTTGCTTGTCCATTTGATAAACCGCATGATAATAAGAAAGAGAAAAAGAAAACCGTCCTGACTCTTGGTAGCGTGAATTGAGTGGTGGAGCAAGCAGGTATGCAAGCTCCCTGTAATACTCGTTTTCTCCTTCCAGCTATGGTGGCGCTAGACTCAAGAAATTCTTTTGTTGAGGTATTCATCGACTGTAGTGCTGGGGTAAACCTTATTGACTTTCTTTTTCTTCAAAATCTGGGTCTAAGTACTTGCACTTTAGAAAGAGAGATTCCGGTGTTTGCAATAGATTCTTCCCCTCTTTCTCAAAGGAGTCTCACTCATATTGCTCATGGTATTCAGTTAAGGGTGGGTGACTCACATGTTGAGATTATGTCTTGTTTTGTCATGAAGGATTTGCCCGCTCCTATAGTCTTAGGGTTACCGTGGTTGACAAAACATAATCCAATTATAGATTGGCAAGCAAGACAAATCATTGGTTGGGGTGAATTTTGTTCGCATAATTGTCTTGGCATATCTATCTCTGGTGTGCCCTCTACGGTTCTACCTCAGTATCTCTCAGATTTTGCGGATGTCTTTTCAGAGGGTGGGGCTCAGGAATTGCCCCCTCATTGTGACTATGATTGTCCAGTTAATCTCATCCCTGGGGCTAAGTTGCCAAAGTCTCGGCTTTACAATCTTTCTCAACCCGAAAGAGAGGTCATGCGGAAGTATATTGCCGAGAGTTTGGCAAAAGGTCATATTAGGCCATCTAAGTCTCCGGTGGCAGTAGGTTTACTCTTTGTAAAGAAAAAGGATGGATCGCTGACACCTTGTTTGGATTTCCGGGAATTGAACCGTATTACGGTCCGGGATCCGTATCCCCTTCCTTTGATCTCCGACCTTTTTGATCAGATTGTTGGTGCCAAGGTGTTCTCCAAGTTGGATTTGAGAGGGGCCTACAATCTGATCAGAATCAAGGAAGGGGATGAGTGGAAAACGGTCTTCAATATGCACGAGGGTCATTTTGAGAATCTGGTTATGCCTTTTGGGTTGACGAACGCGCCAGCGGTATTTCAGCGATTCGTCAATGACATTTTTCATCATTTGGTGGGGAGGTTCGTGGTAGTTTACTTGAATGACATTTTAATTTACTATCCTGATCTGAAGACCCATCAGGATCATGTGAGACAGGTTTTGACGATCCTTCGGGAGAATAAATTATATGCCAAATTGGAGAAATGTGTGTTTTCTGTGCAGGAGCTTCCGTTTTTGGGATATCTGCTTTCTGACTCTGGTTTTCGTATGGACCCCGAAAAGGTCCGAGCGGTTCTGGAATGGGACCGACCAGAGAATCAGAAAGCTTTGATGCGGTTTTTGGGGTTTACTAATTATTATAGAAAATTTATTTTGAACTATTCTACCATTGTAAGACCTCTGACTGATATGACAAAGAAGGGCGCCGACGTCTCTGTTTGGTCGGATGAGGCATTGCAGGCCTTTTCGACTATTAAGGAATATTTTGCATCTGCTCCCATTCTGGTGCAGCCCGATGTGTCTCAGCCATTCGTGGTGGAGGTTGATGCATCAGAAGTGGGGGTTGGAGCGGTGCTGTCGCAGGGTCCTGGCAAGTGGGTCCCGTGTGCTTTTTTTCCCAAGAAGCTCTCGGTCGCCGAGAAGAATTAAGATGTGGGAGATAGAGAGTTGCTGGCCATCAAGTTGGCCTTTGAGGAATGGCGTCACTGGTTGGAGGGGGCGTCTCACCCCGTTACTTTATATACGGATCTAAATGTTACGTTTCGGCCATGTGGCCTTCTTCAGACTGCCGTGAACATAAGATATATCATTTTAGTATGCATTTCATATCATAAAGGGAACATGTAATTATGACTGAACATATGAGAATATGTGCATAACATAGAATTCCATCTAGGTACATTTCACATTTAATTCAAGATTCAAATAATCTCAAAAAATCAATTCATCACAAAAAAGGGGATCTCAAAAGCAAGAGACCCAGTGTCATGTTCCGGATGGTCGTCTTGTAGTATTATCCAGAAATTACATAAATTAATTACTGTCATTTGTAAGTCCCTTCAAAGTTGACTGTCATGGTACCGCAATCAATTAATCTGGTTATTGACCAATCACAATCCCATCAAGACCATGATGTTACCGGTACATTGATCATCTAATACAATGTATTGTTTAAGGAAAAACTGGTAGATTCTAGCAGGTGCAGAAAAAATATCAACATAGTGTGCTATAAGTTGTGCTAGTGAGGTCAAGGAGACCTACCGGCATCCGGAACTCACTTACCTAATGCCGCTGGTGATAAAGGGAGATCAGGTGCAATGTAGAGATAAATTTGCGGAGATACCGCTAGTGAAGACAGCGCTGAGTACAGAAAATAAAGCCTGATATTTAAAGGCAGCCCGCGTCTCTGCCATGTGAGCATCACTTCCGGTATCGGCTGTTTAAACCGGAAGTGAGGTAATCGGTGAAACGCATGTGGAACGCATCAGAAACTTCCGGTAAGTGAGGTAGTCAGTGGAACGCGATCACGTGACCCATGGGACGCAACTGCAATTCCAAAGGATGCTAACGCTAATAGAATAGAATATGGAGCTGGTAGGAATACATGAATACGTAAAAAGGATATATCATATCAATTTGTGACTACAAAGAAGAGTAGGGGAACTAGGAATAAAGTTGGAAAAAAAGTAAAAAGGAGATGGGAAAAATAGATGAGAAAAAAATAGTAAGAGGATAATGAAACTGAATAATGAGGGGAAAGAAAAGAAAAAAGAGAGAAAGGGGAAAAGCGGGAGGAAGAAATAAAAGGGGAAAGGAAAAACGTTAATATAGACCAGTGTCAAAGGATACTATGCGGCATTAGGGGGGGTCCCGGATCGTCAATAAGCCTGTGAAAGAAGCCGAAAAAATTATTATTATAATTTTGACTTGATGTATCAGCATAAGTTATAAAAGGCTCTGAATTTCGTATTCCCTGCTTAATCCTTTAGGCTCTAGGCTTTCCAATTTATGGATCCAAAATGCTTCTCTTAATTTGAGGCGTTTGACTTTATCTCCCCCGCGTCTGGATGCTGGGACATGTTCGATGACTTGAAACTTTAATTGGGAGATGTTATGTGTTGCCTGATGGAAATGCCAGGGAACTGGAAGTAATAAATTCTGTTTCCTGATGTTTGACTTATGCTGGCAAATTCTGTTTCTGATGGTTTGTGTGGTTTCCCCCACATATACGAGGCCACATGGACATTTTAAAAGATAAATGACAAAATCTGAATCACAGCTCAAAAAATCATGGATGGGGAGTAATTTGCCTGTTTGTGGATGACAAATATTGGCCCCTTTCAGTACATGGGAGCATTGAATACAGTGGAGGCACGGGAAAGTGCCTTTCTTTTGTGTACGGAAAAATAACTGTCTCGGAATACGTGTCATAGAGCCTATGTCTGCCCTCACCAGTAGGTCTCTAAGGTTCTTGGGACGTCTGTTGCACATTAATATTGGATTATTAAATTCTTCTATCTTGGGATATGCCTTTTTGAGAAGATGCCAATGGCCTTGTATGATATGTTGTACTTTACGGGCACATGGGTGGAATGTGTGGACAAAAGGAATTCTTTTAGAGGGGGCAGGTGTGGATCGGCTGCAACGAGTAGTGGATTGCAGAAAATTTGGTGGGTAGTCTCTTTCTAGAAAACGGTCTCGCATTTCCTCTATCCTGTCTGTCACCAGGGGATTAGACTGTACTATCCTGTGAATCCTATGAAATTGGGAGGTTGGAAGGGATTTTTTAGTACTAGTAGGATGGAAACTGGTGAAATGTAGAAGGTTATTCCGGTCCGTGGGTTTTCTATATAGGTCGGTTATGATCGTCCCTTCTTTATTTTTCTGCACTGTTGTATCTAGAAAATTGGTAGATGTTGGATCATAGTTAATTGTAAATTGAAGTTCAGGGGTAATTGAATTGATGTAGTTATGAAAATCAAGGAGGGTGTCCGTTGTGCCGTCCCAAATGCAGAAAATGTCATCGATATATCTTTTCCATAAGATGACGTGTGAGTTGAAACGTGCATCTGAATACAGATGTGTTTCCTCGAAGTCTGCCATATAGGCATTGGCATACGGTGGGGCTACATTGGATCCCATGGCCGTCCCTTGTTTTTGAAGGTAGAATTGATCTTGGAAAATGAAAGTTATTGTACAGAATGATCTCTAAAAGATCCATGCATAGTGATATTATTTTAGGATGTTTATCTGCCTGTTTTAATATTTTTTCTACTGCTGTTAGTCCCTTTTTGTGATTTATTGAGGTATACAGGCTTGTAACGTCCCATGTAACAAAGAGTGTATTATTGGGAAGAGGATCCAAATTGTGAATGGTGTCTAAAAAAGACATGGTGTCCAACAAAAATGTCTTAATTTCTGGTGTTAGGATTTTTTCTAAGAAGATAGATATGGGTGAAAGGATAGAGTCAGTAGAGGCGACTATCGGGCGTCCAGGTGGATTTTGCAAATCTTTGTGTATTTTGGGTAAAATGTAAAAAACAGGGATAATCGGATGTTGGTTTGTCAGGATATTTACGGTATTCTCATCTATCGTTCTTTCATCCCTATAGAGTTGGAGTGTGTTTTGAATTTTGTTGGCGACAGATGGAGTTGGGTTGTTCGGTAATTGTTGATAGACATCAGTGTCGCCTAGTTGGCGCATGACTTCGGATATATATTTTTCTTTGTCCATCACAACTAAAGCTCCCCCTTTATCGGCTGGTTTGAAAATCAACCCTTTGAGGTCCGACATGTTCCTAAATGTGTTTGTCCATCTGTGTTTGTCAAATTATTGCTAAATTTAAGATAACCCTGTTCTATATCCTTTCTGAAGTGTTCCACATCTCTCTGAACTAATTTGATAAATGTTTCTACAGGTGGATAATTCTTTGGTGGTATATAAGTACTTTTTGTCCGTAGTTTTAAGTCGTTCAGGGAGATGAGTGATGTTGGAGATTCTATTAGAGTTTTTCTGGCAACACATAACATCTCCCAATTAAAGTTTCATGTCACATTATTCCTACCTTCAAGGTCTGAATGTGGGCAAAGCAGAATAGGGAGAGCAGTTAGGGATTAGCTAGGAGGTGACCTTATCCCCAGCTTCTCGCCTAGAAAACTTGTTTTGTGATTTATGTATCTTATATCCTGTCCGCCGTGACAATACAGCTTTCATATTCTGTTACAAAAAAAAAAAAAACATTGCAAATCACCATTATTTTTGGCAATCTACAACATCTGTATTAGTCAGTGTGCAATTTAAGCTAGAAATACACCCATCATTTTCTGGGGTTTGAAAAACACACTTTTTCCCCCCAAAAAAACTGTATTTTCCTGTCATGCAAGTGTTTAATTCAAGTTTAATATATACAGCTTTCATATTCTGTTACCAAAAAAAAACTTTTTGGGCAATCTACAACATCTGTATTAGTCAGTGTGCAATTTAAGCTAGAAATACACCCATCATTTTCTGGGGTTTGAAAAACACACTTTTCCCCCCCAAAAAAACAGTATTTTCCTGTCATGCAAGTGTTTAATTCAAGTTTAATATATACAGCTTTCATATTCTGTTACCAAAAAAACACTTTTTTGGCAATCTACAACATCTGTATTAGTTAGTGTGCAATTTAAGATAGAAATACACGCATCATTTTCTGTGGTTTGAAAAACACACTTTAGAAAATACAAAAAACTGTATTTTCTAGATCTGCAAGTGTTAAATTCAAGTTTAATATATACAGCTTTCATATTCTGTTACCAAAAAAACACATTTTTGGCAATCTACAACATCTTGATTAGTCAGTGTGCAATTTAAGCTAGAAATACACCCATCATTTTAGTCATAATAAATTTGTATTGGTTTTTTCTTCATTAGTAAAGAGAACAGTTTTTACATACTTGTTCAATTGTACGGTAAGCGAAAATAGTTGTCCATAGGTCATGTGAATAACACTTTTACATGTATTATAGTTAACTTTACGTATAGTAAGTATCAGTTACATAGTCACTGATCAAGTACGTTAATTAGTACAAATAAAGAAAATAATACAAAAGAAAATTATGAAATTAGTATATAAAAGAAGAAATAAAAGTAAAAATAAAGTGGAAACATTTTAGAAATCATTATTAACATTTCTCTGCTGTGAGTACGTATTTGTATGACATATTTATAAACATATTTAATGTCTCGACCAATCCTTGACATCTGTTATGTATGTAATATTTATTTTGGATAGTAGAACAACCAAGACCTCCATTTTCTTTCCACAACACCTCCTCTCCCCCTAATTGTTGCGTGAATTTGTTCGTTTATGTAGTTTTTTGATACCGATTCTGTAACTTCACTGACTTTAGGAATCATGTTTGTTTTCCAATGTTTTGCTAACAGTGTGCGGTAGGTAATGAAGATATGCATTATGGGTAATTGGACCAATGGGTCTATCGCTTCCATTCCTATATTTAATAGGGCTAATTCCGGAGTAATCAGAATGTTTTTTCTTGCTATCAAGCTGATTAATTCCTGTAAGTCCCTTTTAAGTTTTCCTAACTTTGGACATGTCCAAAAGATATGGAAAATAGTACCACATTGGTTACAATTCCTCCAGCACATATTTGAACATGTGTTGTAAAATTTGTGCAGTTTTACCGGTGTGTAATACCATCTAGATATTGTCTTGAAAAATTGTTCTCTGTGGTTAGTGCAAGTGGTGGCTTTTTTGAACAAGAGCATTGCTTTGCTCCAATGGTGTGCGTTTAAAGGTTTATTCAAGTCTGCTTCCCATTTTTGCTGATATACTAGTTTATCTTGTGATATATCATTGTTAGCTAGATCATATATCATTTTGAAATATTTTGTTGTTTGTCGACTAGGTGATATATCTAATAGATTTGATAGGTTATGTGATAAATATATTTCTGTATTAGGGTACTTCTCCCAGAGTTTTTTTAAAGCAATATAGGTAGGTTTATCTTTGTTAGCTAAATGAAAGCTATTTTGAAGGTCTTCAAACTCTAGGATCTTATTATCCTTGATTATCTGCTTAAAGGATGAGATTCCCATGTCCATCCATGAATCAACGTTTTTTAGTGTTGTAAAATGTTTAAGGTGCGTTCGTTTTACATCATGTTTTACCATGTTTGAAAGGTTTCTGTTTGTTTTGAGGTGTAGGTTCCATGCTTCTAGTGTTGCTCTAATTGTGGGTATACACATCCTCGGCAAGTCAGAGAATTTGTTGGCATTTACTATGATTTGTGACCAGTCAGAAGTTTGGAAAAGGTCTGTTTCTATTTGCGTCCATGGTTTCAGTCTATTTTTGTCTTTAAGCCAATCTATGGATTGTGCTATAAGAATGGTATTGTGATATGCTGCTAAGTTTGGAAATGCGATGCCCCCGTTTGGAATCTTTTTACTAAGGATGTGTGCCGAAATTCTGGGTTTTGAGTTTTTCCATATAAAAGAAGAGGCTTGGGTTTGTAACTTTTTTAGAAGGGAACAGGGTAGCGATATTGGTATTGTCCTAAATTTGTAGAGGATTTTTGGCAGAATCAGCATTTTGTAGAGTATCAATCTACCGAACCAGCTCCATTCTCTATTTGGAAATGTGTTTATTTATTTTTGTATTTCAGTAAGAAGTTTAGGATAGTTTTCTTTTATTAAAGTTTGCTTATCTGGAGCTACTTCTACTCCTAAAAAGGTTATGGATTTAGGGTTCCAAATAAAGTTGTAATTTTGTTGTATTTTGGCTATAATATTTTTGTCCAGTCTTATTCCCAATATGTGTGACTTATTTTGATTTACTTTGTGATATGATATTAATCCAAAATTATTTAGTTCTTTTTGAACTTCTCTAACAGATTGATTTGGATTTGTTAGTGTTAGAATCATATCGTCTGCGAACATGCTAATTTTATATGTTCTACCGGAAATTTTGATGCCTTCAATTTTTTCATTATTCCTAATGCTTGAAGCCAGGGGTTCTATAGCCAATATAAATAATATCGGTGATAGGGGACATCCTTGCCGGGTTCCGTTGCTTATGTCAAAAGCCTCTGAGAAAGTTCCATTGCACTGAACCCTAGCTGATGGTTTAGAGTATAGTGAGAAGATAGTTTTAATGAAATTTTCCGGGAATTCAAATTGTCTGAGGACCGATTTCAAATATTCCCAATGTAGTCTATCAAACGCCTTCTCTGCGTCCAAGGAAAGGAGCAGAGAAGGCGTTTTCTTCATTTTGGCCCAACAAGCTAAGTCTATGATTCTTCTAGACCCGTCATATGGTTGTCTATGTTTAGTGAAGCCCACTTGGTCCATGTGTATTAATGATGGCATTATGTCCTGCATTCTATATGCTATTAATTTTGCGTATAATTTTATGTCTGTGTTTAACAGCGATATAGGCCTGAGATTTCCGGGACACGTGGGTTCCTTCCCTGGTTTGGGATACACCCATCATTTTCAGGGGTTTGAAAAACACACTTGTGACAAAAACCACTATTTTCAAGCATTGCAGCATCAGCACGTGTGAAATTACAGGCTTATATACTGCTGTCAAATTCATTTGTTAAACAAACACTCGTTTGGGCACAAAAAATTGGCAGCCTTTGATGCAGATGTCATTGTGAGATACACCCTTAATACATTTGGGTTCCATTCAGAGATTTTTAATATCGCCATTTGGTGCACCAATATTGAATTCAGGCCTACACTGGTTCAGGCCCTGTGAGATACACCCTCTACATACAGGGGTTTGACTCAGGGATTTGAAATACAGCCATTTGAAATGCAGCCATTTTGTGCAAAGATATATTTACTTCAGGCCTACACTGTGGTTCAGGCCGTGTGAGATACTCCCTCTACATTCAGGGGTTTGATTCAGGGATTTGAAATACAGCCATTTAAAATACAGCCATTTGAAATGCAGCCATTTTGGGCAAAGAAATATTTAGTTCAGGCCTACACTGGTTCAGGCCATGTGAGATACACCCTCTACATACAGGGGTTTGATTCAGGCATTTAAAATACAGTCATTTGGGGCAAAAAAATCTTTTATTGAGGCCTAGTCTGGTTCAGGCCGTGTGAGATACACCCTTTACATACTGTCGCTCTATTCTACTATTAATTAAAAACCCATTTAGGGCAAGATCCTAAATTTGAAAAATATGAGGAGAGCGTCAAATAAGAGACGTGTCCTAGGTCGTGGTGCTGCTGGTGGAGCTCCTGTTGCAGGGAGAGGACGTGGTCGATCTGTGTCAGCTACACGCACAAGTAAAACCCCTTCCTCAAGTGCAAGTAGGCGACAAAACCTGCAGCGGTATTTGGTCGGGCCTAATGCTGCTCTACGAATGGTGAGGCCTGAACAAGTACAGGCGATAGTAGATTGGGTTGCTGAGAGTGGATCCAGTTCCTTCACATTGTCTCCCACCCAGTCTCCTGCTGAAAGACCACAGTTGGCACCTGCAGCCCATGTTCATCAGTCTTTCACCTCACCCCCTTGCAAATCGGCCAAGCAGTCTGAGCCCCAAGTCATGCAGCAGTCTCTTCTCCTTTTTGATGACTCTGTTAGCAGGGTTTCCCAGGGCCATCCACCTAGCCTTGCCCCAAAAGTGGATTGAGTGCACCGATGCCCAACCACTAGAGTTGACCGAACATCTGGATGTTCGGGTTCGAGAAGTTTGGCTGAACTTCTTGAAAATGTTCGGGTTCGGAATCCGAACTCGACCCGAACTTCGTCCCGAACCCGAACCCCATTGAAGTCAATGGGGACCCGAACTTTTCGGCACTAAAAAGGGAAAGGGCTAAAGGGCTGCAAAAGGCAGCAAAATGTAGGTAAATCCCCTGCAAACAAATGTGGATAGGGAAAAAAATAAAAATTAAATAAAATAAATAAAAATTAACCAATACCAATTGGAGAGAGGTCCCATAGCAGAGATTCAGGCTTCATGTCATAGCAGAGAATCAGGCTTCATGTCACCCACCACTGGAACAGGCCACTGTCAGATATTTTTAGGCCCCGGGACCCAGACAGAGGAGAGAGGTCCCATAGCAGAGATTCAGGCTTCATGTCATAGCAGAGAATCAGGCTTCATGTCATTCAACACTGGAACAGGCCACTGCCAGATATTTTTAGGCCCCGGCACCCAGACAGAGGAGAGAGGTCCCATAGCAGAGAATCAGGCTTAATGTCATAGCAGAGAATCATTCTTCATGTCACCCAACACTGGAACAGGCCACTGTCAGATATTTTTAGGCCCCGGCACCCAGACAGAGGAGAGAGGTCCCATAGCAGAGAATCAGGCTTCATGTCATTGCAGAGAATCAGGATTCATGTCACCCAACACTGGAACAGGCCACTGTCAGATATTTTTAGGCCCCGGCACCCAGACAGAGGAGAGAGGTCCCATAGCAGAGATTCAGGCTTCATGTCATAGCAGAGAATCAGGCTTCATGTCACCCAACACTGGAACAGGCCACTGTCAGATATTTTTAGGCCCCGGCACCCAGACAGAGGAGATAGGTCCCATAGCAGAGATTCAGGCTTCATGTCATAGAAGAGAATCAGGCTTCATGTCACCCACCACTGGAACAGGCCATTGTCAGATATTTTTAGGCCCTGGCACCCAGACAGAGAGAGGTCCCATAGCAGAGAATCAGGCTTCATGTCACCCACCACTAGAACAGGCCACTGTCAGATATTTTTAGGCCCCGGCACCCAGACAGAGGAGAGAGGTCCCATAGCAGAGAATCAGGCTTCATGTCATAGCAGAGAATCATGCTTCACGTCACCCACCACTGGAACAGGCCATTGTCAGATATTTTTAGGCCCCGGCACCCAGACAGAGGAGAGAGGTTCCATAGCAGAGATTCAGGCTTCATGTCATAGCAGAGAATCAGGCTTCATGTCACCCAACACTGGAACAGGCCACAGTCAGATATTTTTAGGCCCCGGCACCCAGACAGAGGAGAGAGGTCCCATAGCAGAGAATCAGGCTTCATGTCATAGCAGAGAATCATGCTTCACGTCACCCACCACTGGAACAGGCCATTGTCAGATATTTTTAGGCCCCGGCACCCAGACAGAGGAGAGAGGTACCATAGCAGAGAGTCAGGCTTCATGTCATTGCAGAGAATCATGCTTCATGTCACCCAAAACTGGAACAGGCCACTGTCAGATATTTTTAGGCCCCTGTACCCAGACAGAGGAGAGGTTCATTCAACTTTGGGTTGCCCCGCAATATAATGGTAAAATTAAAAAAAGAGGATTGAATGAGGAAGTGTCCTGGAGTACAAGAATATATGGTTAAGGGGAGGTAGTTATAAATGTCTAATCTGCACAAGGGATGGACGGTTTCTGTGGGATCCATACCTGGTTCATTTTTATGAACGTCAGCTTGTCCACATTGGCTGTAGACAGGCGGCTGCGTTTGTCTGTAATGACGCCCCCTGCCGTGCTAAATACACGTTCAGACAAAACGCTGGCCGCCGTGCAGGCCAGCACCTCCAAGGCATAAAAGGCTAGCTCTGGCCACATGGACAATTTGGAGACCCAGAAGTTGAATGGGGCCGAACCACCAGTCAGTATGTGGAGGGGTGTGCACACGTACTGTTCCACCATGTTAGTGAAATGCTGCCTCCTGCTAACACGTTCCGTATCAGGTGGTGGTGCAGTTAGCTGTGGCTTGTTGAAAAAACTTTTCCACATCTCTGCCATGCTAACCCTGCCCTCAGAGGAGCTGGCCGTGACACAGCGTTGGCGACCTATTGCTCCTCCTCTGCCTCCGCCTTGGGCTTCCACTTGCTTCCCTGTGACATTTGGGAATGCTCTCAGTAGCGCGTCTACAAACGTGCGCTTGTACTCGCGCATCTTCCTATCACGCTCCAGTGCAGGAAGTAAGGTGGGCACATTGTCTTTGTACCGGGGATTCAGCAGGGTGGCAACCCAGTAGTCCGCACACGTTAAAATGTGGGCAAATCTTCTGTTGTTGCGCAGGCACTGCAGCATGTAGTCGCTCATGTGTGCCAGGCTGCCCAGAGGTAAGGACAAGCTGTCCTCTGTGGGAGGCGTATCGTCATCGTCCTGCGTTTCCCCCCAGCCACGCACCAGTGATGGGCCCGAGCTGCGTTGGGAGCCAACCTGCTGTGAACATGCTTCATCCTTATCCTCCTCCACCTCCTTCTCATCCTCGTTCTCCTCGTCCTCCAGTAGTGGGCCCTGTCTGGCCACATTTGTACCTGGCCTCTGCTGTTGCAAAAAGCTTTCCTCTGAGTCACTTCTAAGAGACTGGCCTGAAAGTGCTAAAAATGACCCCTCTTCTTGCTCCTCCTCCTCCTGGGCCACCTCCTCTTCCATCATCGCCCTAAGTGTTTTCTCAAGGAGACATAGAAGTGGTATTGTAACGCTTATAACTGCGTCATCGCCACTGGCCATGTTGGTGGAGTACTCGAAACAGCGCAACAGGGCACACAGGTCTCGCATGGAGGCCCAGTCATTGGTGGTGAAGTGGTGCTGTTCCGCAGTGCGACTGACCCGTGCGTGCTGCAGCTGAAACTCCACTATGGCCTGCTGCTGCTCGCACAGTCTGTCCAGCATGTGCAAGGTGGGCACGTCGCATATGAGGCTGTGAGCGGGAAGGCCGAAGTTATGCTGTAGCGCAGACAGGCGAGCAGCGGCAGGATGTGAACGCCGGAAGCGCGCACAGACGGACCGCACTTTATGCAGCAGCTCTGACATGTCGGGGTAGTTGTGAATGAACTTCTGCACCACCAAATTCAGCACATGCACCAGGCAAGGGATGTGCGTCAAACCGTCCAGTCCCAGAGCTGCGACGAGATTTCGCCCATTATCGCACACCACCAGGCCGGGCTTGAGGCTCACCGGCAGTAACCACTCGTCGGTCTGTTGTTCAATACCCCGCCACAACTCCTGTGCGGTGTGGGGCCTGTCCCCCAAACATATGAGTTTCAGAATGGCCTGCTGACGTTTACCCCGGGCTGTGCTGAAGTTGGTGGTGAAGGTGTGTGGCTGACTGGATGAGCAGGTGGAAGAAGAGGAGGAGGAAGCCGAGTAGGAGGAGGAGGCTACAGGAGGCAAAGAATGTTGCCCTGCGATCCTTGGCGGCGGAAGGACGTGCGCCAAACTGCTCTCCGCCTGGGGCCCAGCCACCACTACATTTACCCAGTGTGCAGTTAGGGAGATATAGCGTCCCTGGCCGTGCTTACTGGTCCACGTATCTGTGGTTAGGTGGACCTTGTCACAGATGGCGTTTCCCAGTGCACACTTGATTTTATCGGAAACTTGGTTGTGCAGGTAAGGCACGGCTCTCTTGGAGAAATAGTGGCGGCTGGGAACAACATACTGTGGGACAGCAAGCGACATGAGCTGTTTGAAGCTATCTGTGTCCACCAGCCTGAATGACAGCATTTCATAGGCCAGTAGTTTAGAAATGCTGGCATTCAGGGCCAGGGATTGAGGGTGGCTAGGTGGGAATTTACGCTTTCTCTCAAATGTTTGTGAGATGGAGAGCTGACGCTGCCGTGTGACATGGTTAAGATGCTTGGTGACGGAGGTGGTGCTGTTGGTGCTACATCCTCTGTTTGCTGGGCGGCAGGTGCCAACTTTCCTCCAGAGGCGGAGGAAGAGGCCGAGGCAGCAGCAG
The DNA here is from genome assembly GCF_905171765.1 of Bufo bufo. Classification (NCBI taxonomy): domain Eukaryota; kingdom Metazoa; phylum Chordata; class Amphibia; order Anura; family Bufonidae; genus Bufo; species Bufo bufo. The sequence continues at coordinate 26,738,595 of NC_053389.1, read as the reverse complement.
AAGAGGTAGCAGGGGGAGCCTGAGTGAGTTCCTTGTTTTTAAGGTGTTTACTCCACTGCAGTTCATGCTTTGCAAGCAGGTGCCTGGTCATGCAGGTTGTGCTAAGGTTCAGAACGTTAATGCCTCGCTTCAGGCTCTGATGGCACAGCGTGCAAACCACTCGGGTCTTGTCGTCAGCACATTGTTTGAAGAACTGCCACGCCAGGGAACTCCTTGAAGCTGCCTTTGGGGTGCTCGGTCCTAGATGGCGGTGGCCAGTAGCAGACGGACTATCTTGGCGGCGGGTGTTCTGCTTTTGCCCACTGCTCCCTCTTTTGCTACGCTGTTGGCTCAGTCTCACCACTGCCTATTCCTCCGAACTCTGAAAGTCAGTGGCACGACCTTCATTCCATGTGGGGTCTAGGACCTCATCGTCCCCTGCATCGTCTTCCACACAGTCTTCCTCCCTGACCTCCTGTTCAGTCTGCACACTGCAGAAAGACGCAGCAGTTGGCACCTGTGTTTTATGATCAGAGACTTGCTGAGGTGGTATTCCCATGTCCTCATCATCAGGAAACATAAGTGGTTGTGCGTCAGTGCATTTTATGTCTTCCACCGCTGGGGAAGGGCTAGGTGGATGCCCTTGGGAAACCCTGCCAGCAGAGTCTTCAAACAGCATAAGAGACTGCTGCATAAGTTGAGGCTCAGACAGTTTCCCTGATATGCATGGGGGTGATGTGACAGACTGATGGGCTTGGTTTTCAGGCGCCATGTGTGCGCTTTCTGCAGAAGACTGGGTGGGAGATAATGTGAAAGTGCTGGATCCACTGTCGGCCACCCAATTGACTAATGCCTGTACCTGCTCAGGCCTTAGCATCCTTAGAACGGCATTGGGCCCCACCAAATATCGCTGTAAATTCTGGCGTCTACTGGGACCTGAGGTAGTTGGTACACTAGGACGTGTGGCTGTGGCAGAACGGCCACGTCCTCTCCCAGCACCAGAGGGTCCACTAACACCACCACGACCATGTCCGCGTCCCTTACTAGATGTTTTCCTCATTGTTACCGTTCACCACAATAAGAAAAAAATTATTTGCCCCAATGTATTGAATTCAAATTCAGGCCTTTTTTTTATAGGCACCTAACACTATCTGGCTATCTACTTAGGTACCGTATTACACTAACACAGGCACAGCAGTAACCACAGATTTAGCTGAATATAAATTGTAGGCCTAGTATTTAGGCACTGGATGACAGGTATACGTTTACGGACAGAATTAGACTTGGTGATGCACGGTAGCGTTTGAAGTTATTGAGAATGACCCTATCCGCACCTTCAATCTAATATACCCTTTTATGGATAGATTTAAACTTGGCCTGATACAGCAGAAAACAATTATTTAGGGAATTGCTAAGTTGGGAATTGTATTTCAACCCAGAACAAAATATATCCTTTGCCAGACAGCAGACAGTATTACAATTGGCTAGCCACAGTTAAAACACCAGATTTAGGGTACTGCTATTTTGGCAATTGGTTTTTCCCCCTCAATTAAATAGCAAGCACAGCCAAGCCCCTGATGTAGGATATAGCAACAAAAAAAAACACACTATTGATGGTTAAATGTACTTTGTGGCAGCTTGTTCTGGCGCACCACAAGACACAAAATGGCCGCCGATCACCCCAGAAAAAAGTGACTAAAAAACGCTCTGGGCAGCCTTAAAACAGTGAGCAATTGAATAGCAGAGGTTGAATGATACACAGCTGTACATCGATCACTTCAGTAAGTAAATCACTGCCTAATCTCGCCCTAACAGCAGCAGCTGCATGCTGTCCCTACACTGATCAGAGCAGATTGACGTGCGGCGCTACGTGACTCCAGCTTAAATAGAGGCTGGGTCACATGCTGCACTGGCCAATCACAGCCATGCCAATAGTAGGCATGGCTGTGATGTCCTCTTGCGGCAAGTAGTATGACGCTTGTTGATTGGCTGCTTTGCAGCCTTTCAAAAAGCGCCAAGAAAGCGCCGAACACCGAACCCGAACCCAGACTTTTACGAAAATGTTCGGGTTCGGGTCCATGTCACGAACACCCCAAAATTCGGTACGAATACAGTTCGGGTTCGCTCATCCCTACCAACCACTTATCTTTCAAGATAAGTACACGGGAGGACCATCGCAGCACGTCTCGGATGATGACGACAAGCTGGGGCTTTCGAAAGTGTGCAGACCGACAAGGAAGTTAGGGGTGAAGACTGGGTGGAGGACGATGAGGTCCTCGACCCCACATGGAATCAAGGTCATGCGAGTGACCTATGTAGTTCGGAGGAAGAGGCGGTGGTCGCACAGAGCCACCAGCACAGCAGAATAGGGAGCAGGGTGCAAAAGCGGAGCGGCCGTCCTCTAGAAAGTACGCCTCCTACTGTCCACTGCAGCAAGTGACCGAGCACACCAAAGTCAGCTCCAAGGAGTTCCCTGGCGTGGCAGTTCTTCAGACAATGTGCTGACGACAAGACACGAGTGGTTTGCACGCTGTGCAATCAGAGCCTGAAGCGAGGCATAAACGTTCTCAACCTGAGCACAACCTGCATGACCAGGCATTTAAGTGCAAAGCACGAGCTGCAGTGGAGTAGACACCTCAAAAACCAAGAAAGGTGTCTGGCTCCTCCTGCTTCCTCTTCTGCTGCAGTCGCGGCCTCTTCATCCACCTCTGGAGTGACAGTGGCACCTGGCACCCCGCAAATGAGGATCTGCCAGCAACACCTGGGTCACCAAGCATCTCCACAATGTCCCACGGAAGCGTTCAGCTCTCCATATCCCAAACGCTGGAAAGGAAGAGGAAGTGCCCCCCTACCCATCCGCGATCCCTAGCCCTGAATGGCAGCATTTCTAAATAACTTGCCTTTGAAATGCTGTCATTCCGTCTGGTGGAGACGGATAGTTTTAAAGGCCTTATGGCGGTGGCTGTCCCACAGTACGTCGTGCCCAGCCACCACTACTTTTCAAGGCGAGCCATTCCTTCCCTTCACAAACAAGTAGGGGACAAAATCAGGTGTGCATTGCGCAACGCCATCTGTGGCAAGGTGCACCTGACTACGGATACGTGGACCAGTAAGCACGGTCAGGGCCGCTATATCTCCATAACAGCACACTGGGTAAATGTATTGGCGGCTAGGCCTTCCACCACCGAGGATTGCAGGGCGCTTCAGTTTGCCTCCTGTTGCTTCCTCCTCCTACTCTGCTTCCTCATCCTCTACCAGCTCCTCATCCGGTCAGCGTAACACCTTCACCACCAACTTCAGCACAGCCAGGGGTAAACGACAGCAGGTAGTTTTAAAACTTTTCTGTTTGGGGGACAATCCCCACACCGTGCAGGAGCTGTGGACGGGCCTTGAACAACAGGCCGATGAGTGGTTTGTGCCAGTCAGCCTCAAGCCCGGCCTGGTGGTGTGCGATAATGGGCGAAATCTCGTAGCAGCTCTGGGACTAGCCGGTTTGACGCATATCCCTTGCCTGGCGCATGTGCTGAATTTGGTGGTGCAGAGATTCCTTAAAAATTACCCCATGTCAGAGCTGCTGCATAAAGTGCGGCCGTCTGTGCGCGCTTTTGGCGTTCTCACCCTGCTGCTGCTCGCCTGTCAGCGCTGCAGTGTAACTTCAGCCTTCCCGCTTACCGCCTCATATGCGAGGTGCCCACAAGGTGGAACTCCACCTTGCACATGCTGGCCAGACTGTGCGAGCAGCAGCAGGCCATAGTGGAGTTTCAGCTGCAGCATGCATGGGTGAGTCGCTCGGCGGAACAGCACCACTTCACCACCAATGACTGGGCCTCCATGCGAGACCTGTGTTCCATGTTGCGCTGTTTCGAGTACTCCACCAACATGGCCAGTGCCGATAACGCCATTCTCAGCGTTACTATCCCACTTCTATGCCTCCTTGAAAAAACACTCCTGGCGATGATGGAAGAGGATGTGGCACAGGAGGAGGAAGAGGGATAATTTCGTAGGGTTTCCGGCCAGTCATTCCCAAGTGGCTCCGAGGGTGGGTTCCTGCACCCACAAAACCCAAGGTACACAATTGTCCAGCCAGGCCACAGTTCTGGAGGATGAGGAGGTGTGAGGATGAGGAGATGGAGGAGGAGGAACCATGTTCACAGCAGGGTGGCACCCAGACCAGCTCATGGCCATCACTGGTGCGTGGATGGGGGGATACAGTGGACACAGACGATACACCTCCCACAGAGGACAGCTTTTCGTTGCCTCTGGGCAGCCTGGCACACATGAGCGATTACATGCTGCAGTGTCTCCGCAACGACCGCCGAGTTGCCCACATTCACATTGTGCTGATTACTGGGTGGCTACGCTGCTGGATCCCCGTTACAAGGACAACGTACCATCCTTAATTCCGTCACTGGAGTGTGATCGTAAGATGCGTTCCCACCTGACAATGGGGGCACAGTGGAAGCACAAGGCGAAGGCAGAGGAAGAGGTCGCCAACGCAGCTGGGGCACCGCCAGCACCTCAGAAGGCAGGGATAGCATGGCCGAAATGTTGAAAAGCTTTGTCAGCACGCCACAACAACCAGCACCACCAGCTGATATGGAACGTCTTAGCAGGAGGCAGAATTTCACCAACATGGTAGAGCAGTATGTGTGCACACGCCTACACGTACTGAATGACGGGTCTGCCCCCTTCAACTTCTGGGTCTCCAAATTGGGCACATGGCCTCAGCTTGCCCTTTACGCCTTGGAGGTGCTGGCCTGCCCTGCAGCCAGTGTATTATCTGAACGGGTATTCAGCACGGCAGGGGGCGTCATCACAGACAAGCGCAGCCACCTGTCCACAGCCAATGTGGACAAGCTCACGTTCATTAAAATGAACCAGGCATGGATCCCACAGGACTTGTCTGTACCTTGTTCAGAATAGACATGTATACCGGCACTAAGCAGCCATTGTTATACTGCAGCGCAATTGCTCATGTTTGTATTTTGGATATTTCACACTCTTTTGAAGTGTACCTTATGAAGGGTTAAATATAATTAGCTGTATGATCTGTATGAAGGACAGGAGGTTGGGTGACATCATATTGAAGGGTGACTACATTTACATGTACCTCCTGTCTCTATAAGGAAAAGTTTCTAGTCAGCGGTATTATAACAAGAGCTGCCTGTCTGTAGAAGGAACTGCTATTATTGTAATGAGAGCTGCAGCTATTCTTGTATGTATGCATGAACATATATAAGCAGAGATGAGCGAACTTCTGTTTTAAGTTCGGCGTCTAAAGTTCGGCTTCCGGTTAGCGGAGGATCCCGATATGGATTCCGAATTCCGTTGTGGTCCGTGGTAGCGGAATTAATAATGACCATTATTGATTCCGCTACCACGGACCACAACGGAATTCGGAATCCATATCGGGATCCTCCGCTAACCGGAAGCCGAACTTTAGACGCCGAACTTAAAACAGAAGTTCGCTCATCTCTATATATAAGGCCTGTATGACAAAACAATAAATAGAACTGTTACTGACATCATACTGCTTGTGTCACTGACATGTTCTCCAGACGTCTGTCTTCGGGGACAAAGGATGGAATCAAGGTGCATTGATAAGGAAATATTACCCTTTCAGTTGGGGGATCGTCCGTGTATTCGAAAATACAGGAATTCGGTAAGTAACGGAACATTCCTGTCTAACGACTGGGGACATTCCGATGCTTTCCGTAAAATTTTCTGTTGCTTCTATTTTGAATCCGCTTTAGACATTCTGAAAGATATGGTAGCTATCTTTAGGGAAGATAGAATGAAAAATAATGGTGTCTGTCTTTCGGGAAGATAGACTGTAAATAGACTCCTGGCCAGGTCACACAGATAAATTCTTTGGGGAAGTATTTATTAGATATATCCTTTAAGGGGAAGGATTTACTAGAGGAATTTTTTTGGGAAGAATTCATATAGAGTCTGCACCTTGATTTCTCTTGTCACCCCCTGTCTATTGCTTCTTTTCTGTCGCTTTCTTCTGCTTTCTGTTATGTTATGATGTTATGAAGCATTAAGTACTTTTTATGCTGAAGGTAAGCAGCAATTGATACTGTGACGCATGTGCTAGCTTTATTGTGTGTGTCCTGGATGACCTTCTAACCCAGCAACTGGTGAACGCAAGTAACTGTTTTAAGGGATTATACTAACAGACAGTTGAGCAGGAGGTTGTGCATAGACATAAGTCCTTCACGGTTCTGGGGAAAATTTTGCTCTGCCTCCATCTCAATTAAGTTTTAAGTAATGGGTGCAAAGCAAGGAAAGGTCTCTCCACTCCGAATGTAGGAGAAACATGTAGGGATTAAGTAGCCCGAGTCTGTGGGACTGATTATTCTTTAGTTCCTCCCTGGGTAGATAATATGCCAGGATGGACAGAGGCAATAAAGAGTATAAATTTGTTCCCTCTGGAAGGGGCTAATGACACCTTCCATATGGATATGGTGAGAAAGGTTATGTTTGGGTGACACCGAAGCTTACCCATATTATGGTCCAGACCCCCAGTGGGACATGCAGTATATGCAGTCAAGAAGGGGAAATTGCCTTACTTATGCACCATACTGGTATGATTGACCAAATCATAAGGTTCACAAGCAGAAGGCAGGGAACCAGGAGGTATATATATATATATATATATAAAAAGAAACATGAGTTAGAAAAAGAATTGACAAGGGGTTCACTCCAGAAGCCCCCTCCTCCCTATTTAGGAAATATCCCACAGATATATCCGTCCCTTCTAAAAGATGACTTAGATTAAAAAGTACTTTGAGGCTCAGGTATTATTAAATTAGCTCAAAAGGGAAAAAGATAGGCGGAGAAGAGCTGACACTCTAGAGTCCTTTTTCACAGTGCACACCCGGGAGCTGCATGCCTGCAGCACCCTGCCCCCCCCCCCTTCTCCTCATGTCCATTACATACACAAGGCTTCGAGTGATAGCAGTAAAGGGAGGGGGGGTGGCTCCTGAGCTAAAAATGCAGTTTCTGACAGTTTGGGATTGACCAGTTGTTGTCCTGGAGATACGAGAACATGTAGAATGCAATTCACACATTTCTAACACTAGAGATGTCATATCTCCCATGCGCCTTAGATCACAAAAAATGTTTTCCCAAACCTGAACATATACCTCATCATGATGTGGACAGTGACCTTGAGGAACAGTTCACTTTTATGACTGTAGGGGTCACCTTGTTAAAGGAACCTATTGAAGTAGATGATATTAATAAGATTGTTATTATACCCATTGCCCCTGTGGTTCCAGACGTGCCATCTCTGCTATCAGCTATTCCTGCCCATGCAGTTTTTCTCTGTTATTGATTTGATGAATGCATTTTTTTCTGTCCTAGTTGACAAGAAGACATGGCCACTTTTTGCTTTTACATTACATGGTGTAGAATGCCTCAGGGTTATGTACACTCCCCAGTAGTCTACTCCATTGTCCTCCGAATTACACTGCGCCCTGGGACTGCCCTTCATGGTTCTGTCCTTCTACAATATGTGGATGATCTCCTCATATGTAGTTCTACTCGGGAGGCTTGCCAGGCAGACTGTGTTAGTTTACCACTGTGGTTATGTGAAAGCAGTCACAAAGTTTCTAGGAAGAAATTACAATGGTGTATGGAAAGTGTTGAGTATTTGGGCTTTGTTCTCAGTAAAGGTGAGAGGAGAATCAGCCATGCCAGAATTACCTCCGTACTGGGTCTGCCCCGCCCACAAACCAAGAAAGACATGTTGACCTTTCTTGGCATGATTGGTTACTGCCGCCAATGGATTGCTGATTGTTCCTACTATGATAATATTCTGAGACAAGCCACTAATACTGAGATGCCTGACTCCATTAAATGGTCTGACTACATGTTACAAGCTTTTAGTCATTTGAAATGTACAATAGTTTCAAGTCCTGGTTTGGGCCTACCCGACTATGGCGTGATGTTTCAGTTATTTGCCTGGGACAATTGTAAAACCATGGCAGGAGTGCTGGCGCAGGATCATGGAGGTAAATACCGCCCTGTTGTTTTTTTCCCAAAAGTGGTTCCCGTACAGGTTTAGGGCATGCCTGCGTGTCTCCGGAGTTTGGCAGCCTGTGCTATTGTCGCTGAGATGGCCGCGCCTATCACCCTAGGTCATTCCACCACTCTGCATACCTCACACAATGTTCAGGCCCTGTTGAGGAACATACATACACAACATATGTCAGCACAAAGACTGAGTGGATATGAAGTTTTGTTGCTCTCTAATCCTCAACTTCATATCATATACTCAGCAGCCACGTTCGGCCCAAGCTGCTGAACTGATTGCCCTCATTAGAGCTTGTTGTCTTTTTGAGGAATGATGTAAATGTATACACCGATTCCAAGTATGCCTTTGGGGTTGTACACGATCATGGGGTAATCTGGCAGAGGAGAGGCTTCATAGCTGCAGATGGGAGACAAATTTCACATTCCACCCTAGTACATGATCTCCTGGCCGCCATCCAATTACCGAGCAAAGTTGCTATTATTCATTGTAAGGCACATACTGGACTCCAAACACACATAGCTAAAGGGAATGCCCTAGCTGATCAGGCAGCAAAAGAGGCTTCTATTAGAACGGCAGCAACAGTTCAAATGCCCTCCCTAGTTCCAGTCATTACCCGTACTGACAATATATTGCTCAGCCTCCAGGATTTGGCTGCCAGTAGTGACAAAATGGAATGGCAGTCGGTAGGTGCAGTAAAAGACCCTAATACGGGTCTTCTCTGCAAAGAGGGGAAGCCATGTATCCCAGTTGTAAGCGCCCCGATTTTAATTGCACAGTATCATGGTCTTGGCCATAGGGGAGCACAGGCAACCACTGACCTCATTCAGAGAGATTTTTTTATACTAGGTCTTAGATCAAAGGTACAATCTTATGTTTTACGGTGTATTATATGTAGCAGAAATTAGGATGCAGCCTAATAAGAATACTGGTTACTCACCATTTGAGGTCCTAATGGAAAGATCTTCCCCAACCCTTGGGGTCCAAAGGCCCCTGTGATAGAAAAAGGGGATCTAGAAGTAGTACAGGCAGAAAATGTGAGGAAACTTGTATAAATCTTAGATCAAATTGAACAAGATATTGCTTGTGCCTCTCCTTTCTCTCCACAGGAACCTACGCATCCTTTCCAACCAGGAGACGTGGTGATAGTCCAGCGCCTGGCAAAAGGACGAAAACAGACTGAGTTCCCGTTTGGACCACCCACCCGAGTGGTAGCAGTCACCAGAACAGCGATTCTGACAGAAGAGGCTCCAATCTGGATTCACGCTAGCAGAGTGAAAAGGGTCCCTTAGGCTTCTTCTCCGGTGACAGACAAAGACAAAGAGGGTGAAGCAGGTGTGAATTCCCTGAACAAAGAGGGGGACTCAGTTTCCCTGAAAAGTACCTTGCCACAGGCTGAAGATGATGACTAGTGATGAGCGGCAGGTGCCATATTCGATTTCGACGAAATTCGCGAATATTCGATAAAATATTCGTTTTATATTCGTCGAAATCGAATATTCGTCATTATTCTTGTTATCGCGATTAATATGCGATTTAAATAATCACGTATTGCGATTTTAACTTAAAAGGCTACTCTCCTATTGAAATAGCAATGCGATTAATTCAAGTTATAATAATCGAATTTCGATTTTAACTTAGCACTGCTATATTTAATTCTAGCCTAATATGGAATATAGCAGTGCTAAGTTAAAATCGAAATTCGATTATTCTAACTTAAATATATATTTTTTTTTTTATTGTTATATTTTTTTCTTTCCCACTTCCCTAAAGTTGTTCTTACCTGTCCTTTGGATTCCTGGCTTCCTGGCTGCTCCAGTCAGTGCCCGTTGCCGCTTCTGCCGACTTCCGTGCTCATGGAGCGTCCCCATCACCATGGGAACGTCTCCATATACTAGAATGTACTGTCGGATTTGAGAATTACGTGAAAAATCGCAATTCGATTATTTCAAGTTATAATAATCTAATTTCGATTTTAACTTAGCACTGCTATATTTAATTCTAGCCTAATATGGAATATAGCAGTGCTAAGTTAAAATCGAAATTCGATTATTATAACTTGAATTAATCGAATTGCGATTTCAACTTGGACCTGGTTTACTATGGTTGGCTTGGTAGAATTAGCGAATATGACGAATGTATTCGTCATATTCCACAAAACGAATATAACGAATGTATTCGTCATATGCCACAAAACGAAGATAACGAAGTATTCTGCATCTTCGTTTTAGCTACCTATTCATCAACTTCGCTAATTCTAGCAATCATATAGGAAAGTTTACTATAGAGACAGCTTAAGTCTAAAAGTTTAATTCGCTATGCGATTATATGACTGCTTTTTAAAAAAAAAAAAATAGAATAATTATAATACCTGATAATTATTATAATTATTCTATTTATAAAAAAAAGCAAAGTAATATAATCGCATAGCGAATTAAACTTAGCTGTCTCTATAGTAAACTTTCCTATATTATTGCTAGAATTAGCGAAGTTGATGAATAGGTAGCTAAAACGAAGATGCAGAATACTTCGTTATCTTCGTTTTGTGGAATATGACGAATACATTCGTTATATTCGTTTTGTGGAATATGACGAATACATTCGTCATATTCGCTAATTCTACCAAGCCAACCATAGTAAACCAGGTCCAAGTTGAAATCGCAATTCGATTAATTCAAGTTATAATAATCGAATTTCGATTTTAACTTAGCACTGCTATATTCCATATTAGGCTAGAATTAAATATAGCAGTGCTAAGTTAAAATCGAAATTTGATTATTATAACTTGAAATAATCGAATTGCGATTTTTCACGTAATTCTCAAATCCGACAGTACATTCTAGTATATGGAGACGTTCCCATGGTGATGGGGACGCTCCATGAGCATGGAATTCGGCAGAAGCGGCAACGGGCACTGACTGGAGCAGCCAGGAAGCCAGGAATCCAAAGGACAGGTAAGAACAACTTTAGGGAAGTGGGAAAGAAAAAAATATAACAATAAAAAAAAAAAAATTAAAGTTAGAATAATCGAATTTCGATTTTAACTTAGCACTGCTATATTCCATATTAGGCTAGAATTAAATATAGCAGTGCTAAGTTAAAATCGAAATTGATTATTATAACTTGAAATAATCGAATTGCGATTTTTCACGTAATTCTCAAATCCGACAGTACATTCTAGTATATGGAGACGTTCCCATGGTGATGGGGACGCTCCATGAGCACAGAAGTCGGCAGAAGCGGCAACGGGCACTGACTGGAGCAGCCAGGAAGCCAGGAATCAAAAGGACAGGTAAGAACAACTTTAGGGAAGTGGGAAAGAAAAAAATATAACAATAAAAAAATAAAACGAATATTCGAAATATCGAATTTTTATCACTATATTCGAAATATTCGCGAATTTGCGAAGTGCCGATATTCGCGAAAAAAATTCGATATTCGAATATTCGCGCTCAACACTAATGATGACCCCACAATATTCTGGGAGATTTGTTTGTCTTCTGATAATTATTAATCTTTGTGTTTTCTTGCCAGTCTGGCTTATTATTACATGTATTTATCACCCAGAGGAGATGAGTTTCTTCTGCGGTGCACCAAATAATCGGTCAGTATATAAAAGAGATCAGGAGCAAGATCCCTTGGCTCCCGTCCCCTTTTATTCTGAACAGAATAGTATAGACAGGATGGCAAATGCCCTAAATGTTAGTTTATTGTGCCTTAAAGACTTACAGAGCCCACGGGATCTTATACAAACATGTGTTGTTGCTGTGCCTACACCCAATGAATCCCTCCTTGAAGTCTGGGCGATGGCTAACAATACACAATCTTTTATTCCCTTGTATGACCTCTGTGGGGAGTGTCAGAAATTAGGAAATAGCTGGAATAATATTAGAATAACTACTATTAACGTGACTGCAGCAGAAACTTGTTTTACCTTTTCCCAGGATATGACTTTATATTGTGATAATAGAGACATAAAAAGTGGATTACCTAAGAATAGTGTATATGATTACATTGACGACACTTGTAAAAAGAATAGTAGACTTGCTAGCTCCCTGGATAATTCCATGAGTTGTAATAAGACCATTGTGACTCACAGTTTTATCTATAATATAATGCTCCCTAAAGGATGGTTTTTGTCTTGTGGTAACAGCACCTACAATTACATTGCTGCTAATGTTATTGGAGGTCCCTGTGCGTTATCCAGGCTGACTTTGGCTCTTCCCAGTCAACCCCCTATCAGGAGAGCTCACAGATCGGCTACTTTATCAGAAGACTGTGACTCTACTTTACCCCTTCTCAGCCGTACAGAATATACAAGTTTGGGCTCCTCTATATTAGGAGTGCCCGGACTGGCTATATTCAATACTCGTACTATAAATTCTATTGCATCGGTTTATCAGACATGCTTTTAGATATACAAGGCGTAAGAGGAGCAGTGCTAGAAACTAGATTTGCTGTAGATTATTTGTTACTGAAACATAATATAGGATGTCAAGATTTTAAAGGAATGTGTTACTTTAATTTATCTGATCATTCCAGATCAATCCAGTCCCATATTCAAGGGTTACATGAAATTGCTAATAATATCAGGAAAGATGTTGATTCATCCTCCTGGTGGGACTGGTTATTGAGCTGGCTGCCGGATTTGAGTTGGTTTAGAACATTATTGATCAGTATTATAATTATAATTTCTTCCTTGATTGTCATATGTTGATGCATCCAGTATATCCCTTACCTCATACAGATGTTTTGTGAAATGTGTCCAAAACCCACAGATCCTGGACAATCATATGCCACTTACCTCTCTATGAGAAAAAGAAGATAAGTCATATTCATGACTTAAGAGGGGATTGAAGGGTTAAATATAATTAGCTGTATGATCTGTATGAAGGACAGGAGGTTGGGTGACATCATATTGAAGGGTGACTATATATACATTTACCTCCTCTCTGTATAAGGAAAAGTTTCTAGTCAGCATTATTATAATGAGAGTTGCCTGTCTCTATAAGGGACTACTATTATTGTAATGAGAGCTGCAGCTATTCTCGTATGTATGCATGAACATATATAAGGCCTGTATGACAAAACAATAAATAGAACTGTTACTGACATCATACTGCTTGTGTCACTGACATGTTCTCCAGATGTCTGTCTTCGGGGACAAAGGATGGAATCAAGGTGCATTGATAAGGAAATATTACCCTTTCACCTTAATTTCACAAAATTAAATTAAAACCAAAAACCTGTGTTGGCTATCTCGTCCTCCTCCACCGCCGCTTCTACCTACTCCGCTACGTCTACCCCCTCCTCAAACTCCTACTCCATATAGAACTCCACCTCATAAATCCATTTATTTTTTTTGTACGTGTTTTATTTTATATCATTTCACTACTTTGTCATTTACATTTTCGGGTGAAATTAACAATTTTTTGGGTGTATAGTACCACTGCTATACCTAGCAGACCGGTAAAAAAAATTAAAAAAATTGTCAGTTACATATTATGGTGAAATTAACAAATTTTTGGGTGTATAGTACCACTGCTATACCTAGTAGACAGGTTAAACAAAAAAAAATTAATTGTCATTTACTTTTTCGGGTTAAATTAACCAATTTTTGGGTGTATGGTACCACTGCTATACCTAGTAGACAGGTTAAACAAAAACAAATTAATTGTCATTTACTTTTTCGGGTTAAATTAACCAATTTTTGGGTGTATGGTACCACTGCTATACCTAGTGGACCGGTAAAAAATAAAATTGTCAGTTACATTTTATGGTGAAATTAACAAATGTTTGGGTGTATAGTACCACTGCTATACCTAGTAGACAGGTTAAACAAAAATAATTGTCATTTATATATTCTGGTGAAATTCACCAATTTTTGGGTGTGATGTATCACTCCTATACCTAGTAGACCGAAAAAAAAATAAAGAAATTGTCAGTTATATTTTTTGGTGAAATTCACCAATTTTTGGGTGTAATATACCCCTCCTCTACCTAGTTGACAGCTTAATAAATTTCAATAATTTTTCTGTTACATTCTTAGGTTGACATTATACAATTTTAGACGTGAATAAACACCTGCTATGCATAGGTGACGGAATAAAATTTTATAAATTATTTAGTAATTAATGCGCACCACATCCTTTCATTCAATGCTTAAACTTTAAAAAGTTGTCACACTTTTACGCTTTAATAATTTCTCCCATATTTCAACTCTAATTTTAAATTTGAAAAAATGAATCCTCCCTTGGATGTGGTCTCTTTTTCTTACGCTACCCTCTCTGGCCTGGAACCCTGATTCCCCGCCACCCGTGATCACCATGGTAGGCGCATAAAAGAACAGCGAACGTTGATAGAGCAGATATCAAATTGGATCGTGAACATCACTGGGACGTGCGACATGGTGGGGCAGTAAGTGTGCACACGCCTACACGAACTGACTGACAGGGGTCAGCCCATGCAACTTCTGGGTCTCCAAATTGGGCACATGGCCTGAGCTTACCCTTTACCCCTTGGAGGTGCTGGCCTGCCCTGCAGCCAGTGTATTGTCTGAACGTGTGTTTAGCATGACTGGAGGGGGTTATTACAGGTTATATTTCCCAATGTTTTCGGGTGTACCCTAATTATAAAAATAAAATTTAAAGCAAAAAAAACTGTGTAGGCTACCTCCTCCTCCACCGCCGCTTTCACCGACACCGCCACATCCACCGCCTCCTCAACCTCCTACTCAATATGCACCTGGTCCTCCTAGATCAAGATTATTATTTTTTATTTTTACATATTTTATGTTATTTAAAGTCATTTCTCTATTTACATTTGTTTGCAGAGCACTTGCCATGCTTTTAACCACATTTTGACACCATTTGCAGCGCTCTAGCCCTTTCCATGACATTTTTACAGCCATTTTAGTGCTCAAAAGTTCGGGTCCCCATTGACTTGAATGGGGTTCGGGTTCGGGGTCAAGTTCGGGTCCCGAACTCGAACTTTTTTCCGAAGTTCGGCCGAACCCGTCCAACCCGAACATCCAGGTGTCCTCTCAACTCCAGTCCTGTGTACCCCGAAACGCGTCGTCTTTTCATTAATAAAAAAACTTCTTATCCAAGCTTGAGTTGTGTTTTGCGCCTTGTGTCCATCCGTTCGCCGCACGGACCCAGTGCAGACGAGCTCCTCTTTGTATACTCCAAAGTGTGTCCATGGCTTGGCTCCTGTAGTCTCTGCAGCTAAACATTTACTTTGAAAATTCCTGATAAAGGAGAGGTGGCACACCCTTGTTGGTCAGTTGGGATCTCCGCAATCCAAAGTCGCCGGGGGCTGAAGTAGAGTCTGGGACTTGTGAAGGACGATCAGCCGACGAACTTGGTTCCGTAGACGCAGTGGTCTCTGAAACTGGCATCAGGACTCGGTTTAGAGGCTGAAAGAACCACTGAAGGGGGTCAAGCATGGAAGGAAACTCTGTTGGAATCTCACATTCTGAAGACAATGGCAGCTCGGGTGATGTATCCTCTTCTCTTGGCTGCTCCTGAACAGGTTCCTGTAGCCATTTCTTAAGCCTAAATGTCCAGCTAAATCAATATATATTTTATAGAAGGTTCATAGAATCAAGAAGTGTCCAGCAATGTTGACCCTTTAAAACGTAACTTTTACTTACTAGTACTATATAAAGTAATACCACTGTGGTGGTTCACCAGTGAAAATTGTGAAACAAACAAACAATGAAAAAAGTATAAAATATGTTCCTACAGGGTAGCCAACAGTTGATATGGTTTTTAGAGGTGAGTGAACACAGGGCAGCTATGGGGAGTGTTGGGATATGTCTAACCTATCCCTATACTCACCCTGAGTTATTCCTCAGCCCAGGGACGTCTCCTGATGGTGGAGACTCCCCGTCCCCGTACCTGGACTGACTGCCCTCCGTTTACCCTCCTCCTAAGGACAGTGCCACGGCTCCCCATGAACCGACGGATACTTATCTGTGTCCCAGGTAACTGAGTACCCACGCGGACAACAGCCCACAAAACTGGATAGACAAAAAGATGTATATATGTAGATGTACAAGGATACGTATCACCTACAACCTTAGTTTGAAAGGAACCAAACACAGGGGCATCATTAACGGTGCATTCCCAGGTTGGTTCTCATAAAGACCTATACGCGTTTCCCCTATCGCTAGGTTCATCAGGGGGTATTAACAGTCATGGGTAAACTGTCATAATCACATGGATAAATATAGATAATTTATAGATACTCATGGTGCAGTAGAGGACACAGGACCAAGGACGCAAACCGAAACGTGTCTAGGACCCAGGGGACCATTAGATATACCCCACCTATGGATGGAAGATAAAAAAGAGGATATCAAGGTGGGAGCTTAATGCAAAAGTGAATCATTCTGCCCCTTAAGGGTCATTACTTACTAAATGTCCTAGGCAGTCAAGTGGCTAGAGGGCACAGTCAGATAAAGCCCAACATATTATTCAAAAAGCTGTAAAACATATAATAAAATGCTCAGCTGATGCCATATTTATCACCTGCCAATTAGGACCAAGGAGTCCTAACTCACATGTAGGTTGCGTCCTGGTGCCATCCTGTTCCTCCTGCTGAACACACTCACTCTGTTACCTGCCTCCAGATATACCCTAATCGCCGCCTGTTCGTAATTCCCGGCTGAGTAAACAGGGCAGGTTACTTCCGGTAACGAGACGTCCCATATGTGCGTAACTTCCGGTCCGTGGACCGCATCTGGAGCTTACATCCAGACCAGTGGACCGCATTGCCCGCCACTTCCGCCCAGTGTGCCAAAGCGCCATCATCTCCTCACCGGTCGTTTCACCAATGACATCACGGTGCGTAATTTACATGTAGTGGACCGCATAGAACCACCACATCCGGTCTTTTGGAACGCACCGTGATATCATATCTGGTCTGTGGGCCGTCCCATGAAACCACCGGAGGCGGTCCCTCAGTCCGGATCATGCCATGTCTGAATAGACATTACCAGGCAATTGACAGGTACTGTAGGAAAACGAAAATGAAACGAAACTAGACAGTCTACCCTAATAGATACATCCCGATACATCCCATCTCCTTAACGCAGCACATTAATGCAATAATTGGTAAAAGAAGGGGGGGTGGACCAGAAAGGCAGCATTCTGTATATATGGTATTACACTGGTCAAATGACAAACAGAGGGCGGTATATATAAGGAAGATGAGTGTGAAACAGAAATGATAAATATGTGCCTATTACACAATTTTCCACCTATGTGCACGCCCAGGATAATGGGTGGCACCCGGAGCACATGAGATAATTAGTGCGCAGCATTTGGATACTTAACGTATCCTATTATTTTGTCTTGGCTAAAATGTATTTATCGAGTGAGTCTGTTCCTGATCAAAGAGATGGAAGGAAAGCACATAGCCACCCCCACAGATCATAGAAAGCACGAGAACGTGAGTCTTTCATTAATCCCAAGGGGTACCTGGGATTTGAAGTGATGAATCCAGACGCACTCCTTCTGGAGAATTTTTCGGTCCCAGTCGCCGCCCCTTGGTGATGGTGGAATGGTCTCTAGGACCGAGAATTTCAAGCAGTTAGGGTTACCACCATGGATGTCGTTAACATGTGACGCGACAGGTGTGATCTTCTTCTTGACCACGTCGTTCACATGTTCACATATCCACCGCCTGACCTCTCTGATGGTCTTACCTATATAATCCATAGGACAGGGGCATTGGCAGATATATACCGCACCCTTACTCCTACAGTTATAGAAGTCCCTAATTTGGTAGGTTTGCCCAGTAACTGAACATGTGATTGACTTTGCAGTGGAAACAAAGGTACATGCTTTGCAGGAGCCACATTTAAACATGCCGCATGGCTTCCGTTCCAGCCATGTCCCCACTCCACTTGGTGTGGTGTAGTGGCTATGGACCAAGCGGTCTTTAAGACTCCTCCCTCGCCTATACGTGACACTTGGTTGTGTGGTAAGTACATCCCTGAGACCCTTAGGTCCATCCCTGAGACCCTTAGGTACAACCCTTAGGTCCATGTGTAGGATAGGCCAGTACCTTTTCAGGATTGACATTACCTGCGTATTCGCTGAGTCAAACGTAGATATCAGGCGTACTGGTTGCTGCCCACTTTGTACCTTAGGTTTAGGGACGAGGAGCTCAGTACGTTCCCACGGTAAGGACCGTTTGGGGGTAGCCCCTCTCCCTGAATCTCATCTGGAGCTTCTTAGCCTCACTGTAGAACGCTGCACCCTCAGAACAGTTTCTCCGGGTCCTTAGATATTGGCCCCTCGGTATGCCACGTTTAAGGGGTGTGGGGTGATGGCTTTCCCAGTGTAGCAGCGAATTGGTTGCGGTTTCCTTCCTATACATACCCGGGATAAGTCTCTCTCCCTCCTTCGTTATCCGAACATCAAGGAAGGGAATGGTATGTAGATCGAATTCGAAGGTAAACCGCAAACCAATATCATTGCTATTGAGGGCCCCGACAAATTCTCGGAGTTCCTCTGACCCACCCTTCCAAATCACGAAAATGTCATCAATATAGCGTGTCCAGAAGGTGATCTTATCGGACCACCAAGTCACACCATCTGGAAACATGCATGTGTCCTCCCACCAGCCCAGGAAGAGGTTGGCATAAGTGGGGGCACAGGGGCTCCCCATTGCCGTACCCCTGAGCTGGTGGTAGAAACGTGAGTTGAAAAGGAAGAAGTTGTGGGTCAGAGTGAACTCGAGAAGTCTGAGAATGAAGGTATTATGCGTTCTACAGTGGACGTCTCTTGTTTTCAAAAAATAATCTGCAGCATAGAGGCCCTTGCTATGTGGAATTGAGCTGTAAAGGGATTCAACGTCTATACTAGCCAGTATGCATCCCGGGTCCACACTGATCGCCTCGATCTTACTGAGAAAGTCCATTGTGTCCCTCGTATATGATGGTAGGGACACAACGAACTGTCTCAGCACGCGATCGATATAAATACCACAATTCTGTGTTAGGGAATTAACCCCAGAGACGATTGGGCGGCCTTTTAAAGGGGTAATGCCCTTGTGGACTTTAGGCAGTCCATAAAAGGTAGCTATGGTAGAGTGAGTCGGGAGGAGAAAGTCGTACTCCGCCGTCGAGATTACCCTATCTGCAAGGGCTTCAGTCAGAATGATCTTTAGGTCCTCATGGAATAGAACGGAGGGGTTCACAGGTAGCACCCTGTAGCCCTCCCTGTCCTTCAGGAGATCAAAGCACATGGCCTGGTAAGCCGCATGATCGAGGATTACCAGGTTCCTCCCCTTGTCGGACGATTTAATTATAATCGATTTGTCCTTTTCAAGGGCAATAAGTGCTGTCATCTCTGCCTGAGATAAATTAAAGTGACGGGGAGATATCCCCTCCACCTGTTCCAGATCTTTTCTTTTTTTTTCATTTCTTAAGCCTGTTGCCATGTACGCGCTGAGTACCTTTATCCTCTCTCTGGATTTTGTAGACCTCCAATGAGGGGATGGCCACTATTGTATATGGCTCACGCTCCCAGCGACTATCCAACTTGCTTAATGGGTGATTGTTTTTTAGCCAGACCTGGTCTCCAGGCTGTAAGGGCTCAGCGTGTGCATGCGTACCAAAGTCCTGTCTTTGTTTCTGTTGGGCCTTCTCTATTTTAGAGTCCACTTTTTCTTTGGCGTCCTCCAGGCGCTTCTGATGCTCTTTGACCCACTCAGATTGGGGAAAGAGTGGTTCAGAGTCTGGCACAGGGACGTCAAGGGCGAGATCTGCAGGTAGACGGCCATGTCTTCCGAACATGAGGTAGTATAGGGTATACCCAGTGGAGCAATGAGTTGTATCGTTGTACAGATACACTAGTTCAGGGAGAAGTAACGGCCGTTCAGCCCTCTTGTGAGGCGGCACAGCCTTCAGCATGTTGATCAGTGTCTGGTTCATCTTTTCACACAGCCCATTCCCCTGAGGTTGGTATGAATGAAGCTCTTCCACATTGCAGCAGCCATAGTTTTTGCCATTAAATCCTTTACAGGTACAGCCACGACAAACTTGGTATAGTGATCTATGATTGTCATAGCATAGGCGTACCCGAACCTGCTGGGTTCCACTTTCATGTGGTCGATTGCCACGATCTCAAGAGGACTTCTACTCACTATTGGATGAAGGGGGCTCGCTGATCATGTCTTTCTCCTTTAGCCACAGCACAGGTAGGACACTGCCGACACCAGGTTTCATTGTCACTTCTCATGCCAATCCAGTAGAAACGTCGTCTGATGGTGGCTTCTTTATTTTTGGGGTTCCAAAGTGACCAGACCGATTATGGTACATGTCCATCACCATCTTAGCATCTCTTCGGGGCACCACTATCTGGTGGAGGCGCTCACAGGTGACTGAATCAAGTGTTCTCCTGAGGAGTAGGTCTCTTTGTAGGAAGAGTAGTTTCCATTGTCGCCAGTCAGCTCTCGACTGTCGGATTCTATCCGGTATGCGTCCACTGTAGAAATAATCCAACAGTTCTCCTATGGCTCTGCTCTCTGCTTGTAGTTTTAGCCAGAGCTCTTTCTTAACTGCAGGTGAGGGGTCACAGGTCTGTGGAGAACAAGTGGTTTTAGAGGTCAGACACCTAGTGTGTAGGGCCTCCTGCCGGGCAAAATCGGGAGTAGAATATTGGCATTTCCACATCTTCCCACTGATAATCAGTAGAAATTGGTTCATTTCTGGGCAGGTAGCCTAGACAAAGCATCAGCACTGTCATTAGCTTTCCCAGTCCGGTACTTAATGGTGAAGTTGAAGTTCGCCAGTCTAGAGGCCCACCTTTGTTCTAGAGCTCCCAGATGTGCAGTGTTCAAGTCAGCCAGAGGATTATTGTCGGTGTTGACCGTGAAAGGTGTGGCAGCTAGATAATCCTTGAACTTTTCGGTTACAGCCCAGACCAAGGCTAGAAACTCCAGTTTGAGCGAACTGTAGCTATGGTCATTATGCTCTGGCTCTCGTAAAGATCTACTAGCATAGGCGATGGCTCTTTCAGTTCCAGCTTGTGTCTGAGATAGTACAGCTCCCAAACCTTTCTTACTTGCGTCAGTATAGAGGCAAAATGGTAAGCTGTAGTCAAGGTAGCCCAGGACTGGTGGTTCTGTAAGTTTTTCCTTCAACAGTCGGAAAGCAGCTTCTCTATTCTTTCCACTCTACCGGTATTTTAGCATTCTGACAGCCTTAGGGTTGTCCTTTCACAAGCTCCTGGATAGGTTCCACAATCTGAGCAAAGTGGGGGATAAACCTCCGATAGTAAATTGCAAATCTGAGGAAGCTCTTGACCTCTTTGACTGTCTTGGGGGCCGGCCAGCTTTGTACGGCAGCTATCTTGTCGGGGTCTGGTCTCACACCGTCCGCACTCACAACATGTCCCAGATATTTCACTTGGGGCTTCAGTAAGTGACACTTTGAAGGTTTCACTTTCAGTCCATGTTGGGTCAATGTCTGGAACGCTTCCACTAAGTGCTGTAAATGCTCTTCATAGATCTTAGAGTAGACGATCACGTCATCCAAGTACAGCAATACGGTCTCAAAATTGTTGTGTCCAAGACATCTTTCCATGAGTCTCTGAAATGTCCCAGGGGCATTGCACAATGGCATGTAGTTGAACTCGAACAGACCCATTGGGGTGGCAAAAGCTGTTTTTTTCTTTATCTTCTGGTGCCATGGGGACTTGGCAATAGTCACTGGTTAGATCCAGGGTTGAAAAGTTAGCAGCGGATCCCAGAGCCGCCAGGGGTCCGCATCCTTGTGTGTAATGTTGTTGATCTTACGGTAGTCCACACAAAAACAGATGGTTTCATCCTTCTTCTTTACCAGGACTAAGGGAGCACCTCAGGGGCTGTGACTATCCTGGATGACATTAGCTGTCTTCATATCCTGCACCATCTTCTTCACCTGCTGGTACATGGCAGGAGGGACTGGTCTGTATCTCTCTTTGATTGGAGGATGAGTGCCGATTGGAATGGTGTGCTGTATTAAAGGGAGTCTGTCATCAAAGTTTGACCTTTTTAACCCTTCCCATAGCTTTCTAGCAGCCTTACAGTTAATAAAAACGTTACCTTTATGAGCCATCCTGGACTTATAAAACCGGCAAAAAACAACTTAGTAGCATATGCAAATGAGGGCTCGCAAGTGCCCAGGGGCGGCGTTACCCTCGTAGGTGCCCAGCTAGCTCAGCCTTATTGTCGCTTCCCCCCGCCTATCCTTTCCCTCTGACCGCCCATCTACTTACTTCTTGTTTCGCCGAGATCCCGCGCCTGCGCACTGAGTCCATCGGCCGGCGCATGCACACTGTGATGCCCATTCCTTGTACGGCATCACAGTAATTAATGCACATGCGCCAGCTAACGTTGCGAAGCCGGCGCATGCGCATTAATTACTGTGATGCCGTACAAGGAATGGACATCGCAGTGCGCATGCGCCGGCCGACGGACTGAGTGCACAGGCGCGGGATCTCGGAAAAACAAGAAGTAAGTAGATTGGAGGTCAGAGGGAAAGAATGGGCGGGGGGAAGCGACAATAAGGCTGAGCTAGCTGGGCACCTACGAGGGTAGCGCCGCCCCTGGGCACTTGCGAGCCCTCATTTGCATATGCTACTAAGTTGTTTTTTGCTGGTTTTATAAGTCCAGGATTGCTCATAAAGGTAAAGTTTTTATTAACTGTAAGGCTGCTAGAAAGCTATGGGAAGGGTTAAAAAGGTCAAACTTTGATGACAGACTCCCTTTAAGCGAGTCTGACCATAGTCCAGAGAATGTTTGCTGAAGACTTGATGGTGTTGTTTGACTAAGTCCAGCACACCGTTGATCTGTTCGGCAGAGGTTGTGGTATCCCCAATATGTAGTTTGGCCCACCAGGGCTGTTCCGGCAGGTCTTTGGCTTCCTCCACTGCTTGAAGTGATTGTTGGGTTGCAGCACTAGGGAAATACAGGATATCCTGCTGACGGATGTGATATAGGCAGGCCACTGTGTAGTGATTTTTTAATTTCACAGCTTCATCACCTAGATTGACCACGCATATGGGTACCTTTCCTTGAGACACGTTGACCACGCTCCTAGGGTGATCCTGAAGATGTAGTGGTTTCACAAGGGCCTGATAATCCTGACCTTGGATACCGATGCAAGCTTTGCATCATATCAGAGTCTCTGCTCCAGGCTGGTGTTTGAAAGGTTAGCATCCTTGATGCAGACACGGTAGATTTTGCCCCGCTGATTGCTGAATTTTTGTTGGGCGGCTAGCACTTGAATTGTCTGGTTTATAACACATTGAGTTGCATGGGGTGCCGTCAGTAGGGTTTTCTTTAAAGCTTTCAGCACTTCAGGGTAACAGTTGGCAAGTACTGTACATTCATCCCCAGGACCACAAGGCAATTGTCATCTTCTGGGACCTGAATCATGACTACCCCTTGGCATGGGTATTCGGTATCTTCAATCTGTATGGTAGGTTCCCAATAACCTGGTATAGGCACTGGTTTGCCATTGGTAGCTATGACGTGGAGCCAAGATTCAGGAGGTTGCGTCAGCTGGGCTCCGTTTCGGCATTTGTCAAATGCTGCTTGGCGGATGGTAGTGACTTGAGATCCGGTATCGATTATAGTAGGAAAGTTCACTCCGTTGATGTCAACTGCAACCACAGGGTGGGTGCCCACATATCTAGGCATGAAGGCTGGGCTTTGGGACCTAGTATTCTTCCTCCCGAGGGGCGGTCCTTGACCTCAGGGGATACCCGTTTAACTGATGACAGTCCTTTTCAGTGTGTCCATACCTCTGACAATGCAGGCATCGGTGTTTCCTAATGTTTTGATAACCAGGGTCTGACAACCTACCGATTGGCTGGCACCGATATTCTTGTGGACTGGGTTTAGAGCGGTCTCTGGTTGAAGAAGTCCCTTTCTCCACCTTGGGTTGCTGTTCCAGTCGCTCTAGCTGTTTCCTCATCCTCTCCATATTCTCAGCTAAGAGGGAGACTTCAGCGGTCAGAGCTGCTACGGCATCTGGAATGGGTGCCTGAGCCCCATGCTCAGCTATTTGTCTGTGAGTAGCAGGCTGTAGTGCGGGCCCTGCCCTCTTGTTTTCAGGGGGTTCATCTTGGTGACTTTCCCCTAGGATGCCAATAGCAAGTTCCTTAAAATCCAAGAAAGGGGTATCTGGGTGCTGAGCTGACGTTTAAGGGATTCATCAAGAACACCTTCAATAAACTCTTCCCTGAGGGTTTGATCTTGTACCTTAGCTTCACGGGGATCAATGTGGATAACAGCCCGCAGGGCTTTCTGCAGAGACAGGGCAAAGTCTCTCAAGGTCTCCTTTGACTGCTGCCGCTTTCCAAAGAATCGCATTTTAAGCTCAGAGGCGGTCCTAGTCTCAAAGGTGGTACTGAGTCGTTCTAGAATCTGTTCAGCGGTTTTCCGCTCTGTCCGGTGCCAGGACTTGACCACCTGGAGCGCAGCTCCCTGTAACTGGCCAATCAGGATTTCCACATTCTGATCCTGTGATACTGGATATAGCTTAAACGTGGCTAGCATTTTATCACAGAATACCCTGAGTGAATGGGGTTCTCCTGAGTAACTTGGGAGCCAGGGTGCCCCAAAATAGTATGGCATATTAAGAGGCATGATGCAGGTGAGTGCCACTGATGCTAATGGATCGCTGCGGTCTAAGTGGGTGCTATACTCATTGTCAGACATGGCCCTTGATACCCAGTACCAAATTAGCAGGATCAGTATTGGCTGCAATGCACATTAGATGCAGGTTGCTATGGGTGACTGCAGCAGAATTGGTGCATGGCTCCTTTAAGAGTCGCTGCAGCTGATCAATTTTGGGGAATATGGTGCTCTGGCAGCCAGATTATAACTCTTAACAGTCTTTAGCAAGGTTATTTTCACAGTAGTACTCACTCAGATCCACGGTTGATGTTTCTCCAACATCCAATGCAGAAAAGACTGTATTTTCCCTTTTTCAAGATGGCCGCTGCTTCACTTCCTGTATGGGCAGCGATTTCTCTGTCCTCTAGGGAACTTGTATTCAGCACTTTAGTTCCTGCTGCTGTAGGAATGCTTTCACTGTGGATGCAGGCTGTTTGGTTCACTCCCCTATGTTGGGTGGAGATATCTAAGATGGCCCATTAACTCCTGCTCTGTCACTGTCCTGCAACTGATGCAAACCCACACTCTTCAGTAGTAAGTACATGCAATAAAAGTCTCTTTTTCTGGGGGTTTGGTGATTACTATAGCCTGTATTATAGGCACAAAGGTAAAACCTGTTCACTGACGCCACTTTATGCAGTGGCCAGGTTTGGGTAGTTAATGTTCTGTATTTGTCATGATGCCAATTGAAGTGTGCGCAGGGTACTATCCCAGGGCCCTTCCAAGGTGTTATAATGCACGTCCCAGATTAGGAATGCCAGAGTGGTGTAATGGCCTATAATGTCTCTATAGGTGGTGATAATTGTGTCAACGGTGTCTCCTACCTGGGTACGGCTGGACTCCTGGCTCCTGGCTCACTTGCAATAAATTTGAGTGTAGTGATAGTAGGAGTAATAGAGGAATTTTTATAGTAAAAGTAGTAGTGGCTACACTTGGTGAATGGATATATATAGGTGCTCACTCCACAACCCACCCCAGGTTGTAGCAAGAAGATTAAATTGTTGTGTATAGATGGAGGGCACACAAAATATCTGGGACAATGTGGACTGAACAATAAATATTTATTAATATATATATAAAACTTATTTATACATAGATAGATAAAAAGTCAGCAATCCATACCATAAGGGATAAATATTAAAACCAGAGTCATAAATCTGCAGAATAAATATGATACTTCAATAGTTGGTCAATGTCAAATAATTGCACTTGGTGTACACAGCAAAGACCAACAAGGAGCCATTTTATCAAAGCTATACAATAAGGATTCATCGTTTACAAGTTACTTTTTTGGCTGTTTTCTTCTCTTCCGGCACCAGACTACTAGTACTAGTATCATCACACAGCTGATGGACTGAGTCACGTGATTCACTTTAACACACGTGGGACGCCACGTAGTGAGAGTAGAATGTGACTCCATGCTGAAAGGTCCAACGCCGACTCCTCAGTCCCGCAGTGAAACTCCAATTGTGCAGCCACAACACCCACCGGACCGGTAATGTACACAAAAAATATCTGTGTGTATGTGTCCGCATTATAACAAGTTTGGGTGTGAAAAGTGAACAGTGCTGTTAAAATTGTGAGGAAAACAGGTGCTTTCATTTGAGATCTTGAAAAGGTGTGGATCTGCTGAGCAGGACATTTTCTTTACAGATACGCTGCTTTATATGAACGATCTGTTCACTTATAACCAAGTGCAATTATTTGACATTGACCAACTATTGAAGTATCATATTTATTCTACAGATATATGACTCTGGTTTTAATATTTATCCCTTATGGTATGGATTGCTGACTTTTTATCTATCTATGTATAACTAGGTTTTATATATATTAATAAATATTTATTGTTCAGTCCACATTGCCCCAGATATTTTGTGTGCCCTCCATCTATACACAACAATAGAGGTATTTTGCAGCAGAAATTATGTCCAGACCTTTAGATGAAGTTCAAATGTTTCTTTATTGAAGATAACTTGTTTCCAATCAGTATACAGCTTTGGTCTCTGGTCCCAGCAGGTTTTAGCAAGTATTGGCAGGAATGAATGCTTGTGCTTTAAAGGTGGGGAGCTTGCAGGATAAGTCATCTGTTTGGTAGCTCTGTACTTGTGGCAGGAATTAATCTTCTGACCTTTTCTACAACTTCTGCTTTGTGGGGACAGACTAACTGAGGAGGAATGGCTTCTCCTAGGTCTCTGGACTTATCTCTCAGATGGTTTCTCAGGAGATGCTTTCTTCCTGGAACTCTAAAGGTTGTCTGTAGTTTTCTGCTTCTTTTCATCCAGCTGAGGCTGTAGGTGCTCAGACTGGGTATGTGATCAAGTCTCAGACAGAGACTTGGTCCTTGCTGTCTTCCCTTTACAGGGGGTAACTAGATTTGGATCTAACTGTTTTTACCTTCCTTACTGCAGGAAGACGGAATCGTCCACCTCTCTTCAGAAGGGGGCAGAATAGAACAGTATTCTTCCACTCTGAACTGCCATAACATTAAAACTATCTCTACCAATGATGCTGCCACCTGCTGGTATACCAGGAAAATGACTTGAACAATGGTATTTAACATGGTTTTAAATGCACATTTCTGGGGAAACATAAGCAAAATCACATCAGATGACAGTGTGAAAGCTCTTAGAAGATAGTAGCGGGGTAGAGGCGTTAAGTAACACAACTCTGGGGTGTTACAGATGTGTTTTAGGTTAACTCCTAATAAATAGTTATTAGCATCCTTAGTGCCAGAGTGCTGTAAAGTGAACTTAGGATTTCTGCTGAATCTTTGCCTGTAAAGTGTCCACCGTTAGAAAAGACAACTCCTGAATTGACAGCTGCCTACAACTAATAAGTGGAATATAAACTGTACTTAGTTCTGAGTTATTACTTCTGCCTTATAAGAGCACTTTATTGATGGACTGTAACATCTGCCTTGAGACTCATATTTCAAGTAAAAGTTTGAATTGTTTTATAACCATTGACTCCTCATTACTACTACTAAACTTATCATTTGCACCTAACGGTGCTGGCGTCATGAACCAGGGATCCAGCTGCACAAGCACCCGAAACACTACCACCTTTAAGGGCACCTCAACTTCCATCTGGCTGGTGTTCCCTGCAACTGAGAGTGCCCTGGAAGATTTTGTGCTGTCTACCCCATCACTGCGCTGCCGACCCAGGGAGGCATCTGCTAACCGTGAGTAAATTAACTACTACCCCCAACAGCCTACCATAGCCTAACGTGTTGTCCCTGCGGTCCGGCATGCTGCAGTAGTCCCTAGCTTACATACGTGCAGGGGCCTAAAGGAAGGAAGCAACAAAGTGAGAAAACAATAGACAAAGACAGAATACACAGAAGTGAAAAGCTTCCCAGGCCGGGTAAGAAACAGCAACCGGAACCAATGGAAGCCGGGGTCAAGAGCCAGGAGGTAACGTAGGAACTAAGGGGTAATACAAGATCAAAGTTGATACAAGCCGAGGTCAGGAGCCAAGAGATCACATCAGTACAAGGGGTATCACAAGGTCGAAGTCAAATTCAAGCCGAGGTCAAACAAACAGAAGTCACACATGCAGAGAACGCTAGTAAGGTAACAAGACCAATCATAGGCAACCTGTGGCTAACAGGTTACCTGTTTAAATAGGTCCAATTGATGGGTCACGTGATGTGGCCCATGTCCAGCATATCTATACACCTGAGCGCCGACTCATTGACATCAGCGCTCAGTTCCCCCCTGCTCATTTTCTAGGGGATGGAGGACACCGTCCACACTCAGGAGGCGTGCAAGGTCGGGTTCTCCCCGCCCCCTTGTTACTATGTAGACAAGGACGCTGTCCACATCCTTGCTCCTCCTCATGAGCGAGATGCCGGCAGCGCTGCAGGGAGAGAGCGCGTCGCCGGCTCCCCATTACAGTACCCCCCCTTCCACGAGGGGCCACCAGACCCATAATACCTGTGTGTCAGTTTTCCCTAAACCAAATGGATTCTCCTAACCAACCTCGTAGCATGCATTTTACTTGCTGGCACCCAAGACCTCTCTTCAGGACCAAAACCCTTCCAGTGAACTAAATATTGTAAAGAATTAGGAACTTTCCTCACATCAAGTATTCTAAAAATCTCATATTCTAGTTGACCGGCAACCTTCACTGGCATACTTTTTGAGTAAAGCTTTGTGAAAAACATTATGAATACGAAAGGAGTCAGGTAACAGTAACCTAAAAGACACAGAGTTAATGATGGCAATAATCTCATAAGGGCCAATAAATCGAGGTGCAAATTTACCCAAAGGTACCTTAAGATGCAAAGTTTTGGCAGATAACCACACCTTGTCTCCCAACCCAAAATCCACTCATAAAGAGCATTTGTCAGCATTAATCTTTTGAACCTCTTGGGCTTTTTTCAGGTTCGACTGAACCTGGGCCCAGACTGTGCACAGTTCTTTAACTACTAAATCAGCTTCAGGAATTTGAAAGGAAGTCTGCAAAATTTAGCTAAATTGTGAATGAAATCCAAGATTACAAAGGAAAGGAGACATACCAGTAAATTAGTTCACCTGATTATTAATGGCGAATTCAGCCAAGGACAAATGTTTCACCCAAAGATGTTGGTTGTCGGAGACGTAACACTTCAAATACTGTTCTAGAGACTGTTTTGAACGTTCAGTTTGACTGTTGGTTTCAGGATGAAAGGCCGAACAAAAAGACAGAGAAATATAACATTTATGACAAAAGGCCCTCCAAAATTTTGAGACAAATTGAATGTCTCTATCTGAAATGACATTCGCAGGAATTCCGTGTAGACGTATTACATGGTCCATGAAAAAGGAAGCTAAATTCTTAACATTGGGCAATTTTGACAGAGGAATGAAATGAACCATTTTGCTAAACCTGTCAACGATTACTCACACACCGGTAGGTCGGTAATAAAATCCAAGGAAATATGGGACCAAGGTCTACTAGGGATGGGCATCGGTCGCAACTCAACCACCGGACGGGACCTAGTATTGCACCTGTCACAAACCTCACAAGAGGATACATATGACTGGTAGTGATGAGCGGGAGGTGCCATATTCGATTTCGCAATATTTCGCGAATATTAGATTGAATATTCGTCTTATATTCGTCGAAATTGAATATTCGTCATTATTTCATTTTCGATTATTAATCCGCGTTTTTTTAATTTTTTTATTTTGACAGTATAAGGCAACATTCCTATGACTAATTGACTATGGCTAGGCTAATATGTGTATTTTACGAATATTCTTAATATTGCTCTAAGTTCGTCTTTTAGAATATTCGTAAAATACACATATAGATTGTAATTTAGCAAATATAGTGCTATAATCCTTTTTTTTTTTACAAAGAAAAAAATGTGGGGGATTCAGCCAGCACAACCCTGTATGCAGATGCACATTGCTATGGCGAAATACAGATACAAACGCAAAAACAAATGCAATCACACTCTGCAACCAGCACTCTGCCCTGCCTCTATGCTGGATGTTGAATGGGGCATTGGTGTACATTTTGGCCAAAGCGTAATAAGCCACTCACCACGTCAAGGTCGCCTCCATGAGTGGTCCCTAACACTAGTTCCTACCTGTTATGGGCCATGACAGCCACACAAAGTCCAGGGAGCGTAGGTACAGCATGCACGCCAAGCACACTCTGCTTTTAACCCCGTCCGGTGCCATTACAGCTTTCATCAGATCCATGGATGCAAGTACCAACATGCATTCTGAGCCCACTATATACTTCTCCTGGAGCCAAATGGCTACTGGTAGGTGCTATACAGGGAGTGCAGAATTATTAGGCAAGTTGTATTTTTGAGGATTAATTTTATTATTGAACAACAACCATGTTCTCAATGAACCCAAAAAACTCATTAATATCAAAGCTGAATATTTTTGGAAGTAGTTTTTAGTTTGTTTTTAGTTTTAGCTATTTTAGGGGGATATCTGTGTGTGCAGGTGACTATTACTGTGCATAATTATTAGGTAACTTAACAAAAAACAAATATATACCCATTTCAATTATTTATTTTTACCAGTGAAACCAATATAACATCTCAACATTTACAAATATACATTTCTGACATTCAAAAACAAAACAAAAACAAATCAGTGACCAATATAGCCACCTTTCTTTGCAAGGACACTCAAAAGCCTGCCATCCATGGATTCTGTCAGTGTTTTGATCTGTTCACCATCAACATTGCGTGCAGCAGCAACCACAGCCTCCCAGACACTGTTCAGAGAGGTGTACTGTTTTCCCTCCTTGTAAATCTCACATTTGATGATGGACCACAGGTTCTCAATGGGGTTCAGATCAGATGAACAAGGAGGCCATGTCATTAGATTTTCTTCTTTTATACCCTTTCTTGCCAGCCACGCTGTGGAGTACTTGGACGCGTGTGATGGAGCATTGTCCTGCATGAAAATCATGTTTTTCTTGAAGGATGCAGACTTCTTCCTGTACCACTGCTTGAAGAAGGTGTCTTCCAGAAACTGGCAGTAGGACTGGGAGTTGAGCTTGACTCCATCCTCAACCCGAAAAGGCCCCACAAGCTCATCTTTGATGATACCAGCCCAAACCCGTACTCCACCTCCACCTTGCTGGCGTCTGAGTCGGACTGGAGCTCTCTGCCCTTTACCAATCCAGCCACGGGCCCATCCATCTGGCCCATCAA
Organism: Bufo bufo; assembly: GCF_905171765.1. NCBI lineage: Eukaryota > Metazoa > Chordata > Amphibia > Anura > Bufonidae > Bufo > Bufo bufo. Next base: position 26,707,225 of record NC_053389.1, on the reverse strand, counting down.
GACTCACTCTCATTTCATCAGTCCATAAAACCTTAGAAAAATCAGTCTTGAGATATTTCTTGGCCCAGTCTTGACGTTTCAGCTTGTGTGTCTTGTTCAGTGGTGGTCGTCTTTCAGCCTTTCTTACCTTGGCCATGTCTCTGAGTATTGCACACCTTGTGCTTTTGGGCACTCCAGTGATGTTGCAGCTCTGAAATATGGCCAAACTGGTGGCAAGTGGCATCTTGGCAGCTGCACGCTTGACTTTTCTCAGTTCATGGGCAGTTATTTTGCGCCTTGGTTTTTCCACACGCTTCTTGCGACCCTGTTGACTATTTTGAATGAAACGCTTGATTGTTCGATGATCACGCTTCAGAAGCTTTGCAATTTTAAGAGTGCTGCATCCCTCTGCAAGATATCTCACTATTTTTGACTTTTCTGAGCCTGTCAAGTCCTTCTTTTGACCCATTTTGCCAAAGGAAAGGAAGTTGCCAAATAATTATGCACATCTGATATAGGGTGTTGCTGTCATTAGACCACACCCCTTCTCATTACAGAGATGCACATCACCTAATATGCTTAATTGGTAGTAGGCTTTCGAGCCTATACAGCTTGGAGTAAGACAACATGCATAAAGAGGATGATGTGGTCAAAATACTAATTTGCCTAATAATTCTGCACGCAGTGTATAAGCAGACTCAGTTTTATACTGACTTTAAAACCAGCCTCCAGGGCAGACTAACTGGTCAGGTGTGCATGGCTGCTTGGAGATCGCCACGCCTCCAATATATACCTCAAAGAAAAAAATGTGGGGGATTCAGCCAGCACAACCCTGTATGCAGGTGCACATTGCTATGGCGAAATACAGATACAAACGCAAAAACAAATGCAATCGCACTCTGCAACCAGCACTCTGCCCTGCCTCTATTCTGGATGTTGAATGGGGCTTATTACGCTTTGGCCAAAATGTACACCAATGCCTCATTCAACATCCAGCATAGAGGCAGGGCAGAGTGCTGGTTGCAGAGTGCGATTGCATTTGTTTTTGCGTTTGTATCTGTATTTCGTCATAGCAATGTGCACCTGCATACAGGGTTGTGCTGGCTGAATCCCCCACATTTTTTTCTTTGTAGTATATATTGGAGGCGTGGCGATCTCCAAGCAGCCATGCACACCTGACCAGTTAGTCTGCCCTGGAGGCTGGTTTTAAAGTCAGTATAAAACTGAGTCTGCTTATATAGCACCTACCAGTAGCCATTTGGCTCCAGGAGAAGTATATAGTGGGCTCAGCATGCATGTTGGTACTTGCATCCCTGGATCCGATGAAAGCTGTAATGGCACCGGACGGGGTTAAAAGCAGAGTGTGCTTGGCGTGCATGCTGTACCTACGCTCCCTGGACTTTGTGTGGCTGTCATGGCCCATAACAGGTAGGAACTAGCTTTAGGGACCACTCATGGAGGCGACCTTGACGTGGTGAGTGGCTTATTACGCTTTGGCCCCATTCAACATCCAGCATAGAGGCAGGGCAGAGTGCTGGTTGCAGAGTGCGATTGCATTTGTTTTTGCCTTTTTTTTTTGGTCTAATTTTTTTTGCCTCTTCTGAACTTCAGTTTTGCAAAATATGTACACTATTAAAAAAATTACTTTAGCAGTATATTAGCTAAATTACAATCTATATGTGTATTTTACGAATATTCTTAATATTGCTCTAACTTCGTCTTTTAGAATATTCGTAATATTCTAAAAGACAAGTTAGAGCAATATTACGAATATTCTAAAAGACGAAGTTAGAGCAATATTAAGAATATTCGTAAAATACACATATAGATTGTAATTTAGCTAATATACTGCTATAGTAATTTTTTTAATAGTGTACATATTTTCCAAAACTGAAGTTCAGAAGAGGCCAAAAAAATTGAACTAAAAAACAAAAGGATTATAGCACTATATTAGCTAAATTAAAATCTGTTTATTTTACGAATATTCTTAATATTGCTCTAACTTCGTCTTTTAGAATATTCGTAATATTTTAAAAGACAAAGTTAGAGCATTATTACGAATATTCTAAAAGACGAAGTTAGAGCAATAATATTCCACTTTGGCCTACTGCTCCCCGACAAGCGTCCCCGTAACCATGGAAACGCCTGTGGGTTAGAATATACCATCGGCTCTGAGCTTTCACGAGCTCAGGGAAAACTCAGATCCGATGGCATTTTCTAACCCACTGCCGTTCCCATGGTGACGGGATGCTTGTCGGGGAAGTGTATGCCGAAGTTGATTAAATAACGAATATATTCACTATATCGCTATGTATTAGTTTTTTCGAATAATCATGAAATAATCGAAATCTTAATTTTTATTTTTTATTTTTTTTGTTCCAAATAATTAATAAATAATTATTAAAATAAATAAAATAATAATTTTGTATCAAAAAAAATAAGGGTCATTTTTTTTATTTTTTTTTATCCGATTATCTTATGTGGGGGCTCATTTTTTGCGGGATGAGCGGACGGTTTTATTGTCACTATTTTGGGGGCTATATGACTTTTTGATCGCTTGCTATTAAACTTTTTGTTATGTAAGGTGACCGTTTTTTTTTTTTGGACCGTGTTAATCTGGGGGGTTGGGTCATGGGGTATTCTTATAGAGGAGATTCTTATGGACGCGGTGATACCTAATAAGTCTACTTTTTTTACATTTATTTAGGTTTTAGACTATATTATCCTTTTTGATACCCCAAAAAAATTTTTGTATCTCTAAAGTCTGAGTCATTTTTTTTTTATCCGATTATCTTATGTGGGGGCTCATTTTTTTGCGGGATGAGCGGACGGTTTTATTGGCACTATTTTGGGGGCTATATGACTTTTTGATCGCTTGCTATTAAACTTTTTATTTTGTAAGGTGACAAAAAAATATTTTTTTGCACCTTTTTTTTTTTCTTCTCTGGACCGTGTTGATCTGTGGGGTTAGGTCATGGGGTATTTTTATAGAGGAAATTATTACCGACGCGGCGATACCTTATATGTCTACTTTTAATAAATTATGTTAGTTTTTTTTGGGTGTCTCAAGTCTGAGAACCAGTTTTTTTTATCCGATGTCAATGCTAAATTGGGATATAAATTTAGTACTCCATGGAAGTGTGACACTCCCTGAAGCAACCATCAATGCAGAGGCCCGGATGATCGGGGCACGTGTCGCACTGAGTAGTGGTGTCCTTCCGTATCCCCCCCCTCCTGCTACACACTCTGCACTTTTTTGGGGTTCGTCCCTTCTTTCCAGTATGGGGGACCACACCTGGAAAGTGTTGGCCAGGGACGATCCGGGCGCCTACAGTTCCCGAGGTACTCCGGCCTGCTCTTTCCCGGTCCAAAAAGACCAGGGCCTTGAGGACTGCCTCATAGAACTGAAGGAATGTCCCTGTGTTGCCAGCACTCCGGGACAGCACAAAAGAGTTGTACATGGCAACCTGCACCAAGTAGACCGCAACTTTTTTGTACCATTCACGGGTTTTGCGCATGGCGTTATATGGCTTGAGGACTTGATCAGAGAGATCAACTGCTCCCATATACCGATTGTAGTCGACGATAAAATCGGGCTTGAGGACCGTTGCTGCGGTACCTCACACAGGGACAGGGGTGATGCCGTTACCCTCTTGTCCTTATATCTGACCAGCAACAGGTTTCCAGTGGTAAGGGCACGGGTCTCACCCCTGGGGATAGGTACCTGGAGAGGGTGGGCAGGGAGGCCGCGTTGATTTTTCCGCACGGTCCCACAAGGGGACGTGGATCTGGCGGCAAGGGACTGGAACAAGGGGATACTTGTATAAAAGTTATCCACGTAAAGGTGGTAACCCTTATCCAGCAGTGGGTACATAAGGTCCCACACAAGTTTCCCGGTAACACCCAGAGTGGGGGGACATTCTGGGGGTTCAATCCGGGAATCTCGCACCTCGTACACACGAAATTTGTAAGTGTACCCTGAGGTACTCTCACATATTTTGTATAGCTTCACGCCATACCTCGCCCGCTTGGAGGGCACATACTGGCGGAAAATGAGTCTCCCCTTGAACGCAATGAGAGACTCATCAACCGCGACCTCCCTTCCAGGTACATAGGCCTCCATGAATTTGGCCCCAAAGTGATCAATGACCGGCCGTATCTTATACAGACGGTCATGGGCAGGATCACCTCGGGGGGGGGGACATGCTGTATTATCGGAATAATGCAGACATTTCCGGATGGCCTCAAACCGGGAGCGTGTCATAGCCCAACTGTAAAGTGGGGTCTGGTATAGGACGTCCCCACTCCAGTACAGCCTGACACTGGGTTTCTTGACCAGGCCCATATGCAGCACGAGGCCCCAAAATGTCCTCATTTTGGCTGCACTGACCGGCGTCCAGCCACCGGGCCTGGCCAAAAAGGAGCCCGGGTGTTGAGCAACGAACTGTTGGGCATACAGGTTCGTCTGCTCCACCATCAGATTTACCAGTCCGTCACTGAAAAAATGACAAAAAAAGTCATATTCAGTGTAGCCCACTGTGGAAATCTGGATTCCTGATTGGCCTACAAAATCAGGAATCACGGGCTCGTATCGCTCTGGGCAACACCAGACTAGTTCACCGGCAGGGTGCTCCGGTGGATTTAACTGGTGGGCCGGGAAACCAGTACGAGCCCCAGAGCTGCTCGTACTAGGCTGGGCCACAGGGTCCCTAACATGGCGGTCCCCTTGCTCCGCCTGGCGGCATCTCCGCCGCCTTGGGGGCTCATCATCATCGCTAGATGATGAGGAGGACGCGGATGACAACAGGAATGTGGGGTCATCCTCGTCCTTACTGGGACTCTCGGAGTCGGAGGCAAGCTGGGCGTATGCCTCCTCGGCCGAGAACGTCCGGCGGGCCATAGGGGAGTGTGTGTCTGCATGTGTATGTGCGTGTGTGTAAATCTTTATTTGGTGTGCGTGTGTGTGGGGGCACGGGTGTTCACGAACTCACCCTAAAACTAACAGAAAAAAATAATAATAATAACTAAAAAAAAGGGCAAAAAATGTGGGAAAAAAATTTCAAAACCGCTGATCAACCGTCCGAAGTTGATCAGCGGTGGGGTGTGCGATGCGCTAACAGTGGCCGGACGCTAAGAGTGCCGGCCACAGTCAGCGTACACAAAAAAAGAAAAAAAATCCTGCACCCCAAAAAAGTTGGGGGGGGGGACAGGGGGGCAAGCGGCAGCACCCCTGGGGGGGTCTAGGGTCACACAGCTGTGCTGTGGACCCCAGACACCCTAACTTAGGGTGATGCAATAAAAGTTTTACAAACTAACTTTCCCTTTATTTTCCCTGCCTAACCCAAACTTTCCCTATGTACCTGAAGTTCAGATGGGGGGTGCTGGGGCACAAATCGGGTCCTGGGGGGCACAGATGGGGTGATGCTGGCACCGATGGACGACGTGCAGGCAGCTCCTCTCTCCTCCGGCTCCGGAACACAAAAGGAGGAGGAGAGGAGCGCCTGCATCTTTTGAATCTCCCGCCGGCCCGCCCACAGACCAATCAGAGGCGATCCTGAGAGGTGATGTCACCATCACCACTCAGGATCGCAGGATGGTGATTGGTGGGGTGAAATCACACCACCATCACCATCCTGTTCCGGGTTATCGGGTCTTCAGAGACCCAAATAACCCGGAAACGCAGAAAACCGCAGGTCTGAATTGATCTGCGGTTTTCTGCGATCGCATACATGGGGGGCTCACAGGACCCCCCGGCGCATTTGCCCCAGGTGCCTCGCGGCGGTGATCGAAAATACACAGGGCGTACAGGTACGTCCTGTGTCCTTAATACCAGGACATAAGGGCGTACCTGTACGCCCTATGTACTGAAGAGGTTAAACAAAAATTTTAGAAAGTCAAATAGTGTATTTTTTTTCATGTTAGCCCATTCCTGCTGCACGCTTACAACATGATGCTGTCAGAGGTGTCTTGGTTTATTTTCGGTGTTGTCCTGGTCTGGTAGGGGCCCATTCCTGGGAACAAATTCCTGCTGCACACTTCGAACCTGCTGCCGGCTGTCGTGCTGAGTTAGGCCGAGCTATGTGTAGGCCTTATACTGGACCCTTAACATCTACCTGCTGCTGATGATGAAGTCTGTCCTGACCCTGATGACTTATGTGTGGGCCTTATACTCCACCGTTACCGATAATTGCTGTTGTAGGTCCTACTCTTGACACTGCTGAGCAGTGGCGTACACACAATCCATGGGGCCCCGGTGCGAAATTGATCCATGGGCCCCCCCCAACCCGCCACCGCACCCACCCCCACTACCGCCCATACCATTCACCCAACATGCCTCCAGTCCCAATAGTACCACTTTGTGCGGTAAAGTCTGATTTTGAATGCCAATCTTGCTGTCCTGCTAAGCTCTACCACTGAGCGAATTGCCCCATCACACCCCCCACTCAGCCACCAGATCAATCATCAACCCAAAGACCCCCAGCCATCCCTCATGCTCATCAGCCCTCACATCAGCCCAAAGACCCCCCCCCCCCCCCATCGGCCACCAGATCAATCAGCCGAATTGCCTTGCTTTGATGGGATTGCCAGATTGGGGCCTGGGCTGATTTGATCATCTAAGGGGTCTTTGAAAGCAAAGACCCCTCAGATGATCATATCAGCCCAGGCCCTAATCTGGCAATCCCATCAATAAATTCAGGCTGCCCCCCAGGGCCCCACTGCTGCAGGTCATTGTTCTCAGCAGCAGGCCAGCTGCTTTACAGAGTCTGACTACTTGAGTAGGGGGCCCTGGCCTGCTGCTGAGAACAATGACCTGCAGCAGTGGGGCCCTGGGGCAGCCTGAATTTATTGATGGGATTGCCAGATTGGGGCCTGGGCTGATCTGATCATCTGAGGGGGTCTTTGAAAGCAAAGACCGTCTTTGCTTTCAAAGACCCCCTCAGATGATCAGATCAGCCCAGGCCCCAATCTGGCAATCCCATCAAATCCCATCAAAGCAAGGCAGATGTGCTGCACTCCAGACCTGCAGGGTATTGCGAAGTGAGGTCACGGTTATGGGCAATCGAGGGTTACTCACTATTTGGAGGAGAACCCTGGGCAGGCATGCTGCAGTGAAGGAGAGGTAGACACAAGTTCCTCTGGGGCACACTCTGTATGTAGAGACCTGGCCTGATGTTGTGTGAGGTGCCCTGGATGTTGCAGGTGTTTAGAGTGCCTGAAGCAAGGTCCCTTTTGAGATTCGTGACGCCAGTGCCTGTAACGGTGGCACACCGGTTTCCAGTAGCAATAAGTGAGGTACACGGGTGGTATAGTGAACCAAACGTAGCTTTACTTATAACAGTCCAACTTTGTACAACAAGATGGTAATGCAGTTCCTTATATCATATGCTTCACAAGCAGGCTCAATTCAAATACTGGCAGGTATAATTCTGTTGCAAGATACTCAGAGGGTAATCAACAACACACTCAGAATCAGGTTGTACCTTCTCCTCAGAAATAGGGTACGCTGTTCTTTAGAACTCCTGTCTGGTTTCTATCCCAAAGCCCGGATGCCTAAATGCTGGCTTTAATCCTTGGTAAATATATCTTCCTCCCGTATTGACTCTTGCTCTTCCTTTATAGTTCCTCTGCCCATTAGCTTACTTATCTTAGCTGGTTGCACTGCTTCTGCATATGGCTTGAGGGTAACTGCAGGTTTCTCCCAGGAGGTCCTGTTCTACTACTGGGGTATCTCGACTGAGGTAATCCTAGCCTCAGGAGCTTCAGGTAGACTAAGTGACTCCTCTAGTCCCCTGGAATGCACTGCCTCTCCCCTGTCTGGGCCTACCTATATATAACTAGGGCTCTCTAGCTCCCTCTAGTGTCTGGAATGTCTAATTACACCCAACTAGGCCTGATAAGCATATAACAGGGAAATACAACACGTGACAGTGAATGCAATGAACACATTAACCCTTGTGTAGTGCCCACCTTTACCTAGTGGGACACTACATTCCCCCACGCTATGACGTTGCCCGTCCTCGGCGCAACATGGAGGATCCGCCCATCTGAAAGCGGCAACCTGAAAGACAAATGAGAACATGCACATACAGCAATCACCACAGCAACAATATAAAAATTGACAAACAGTGTCACTGAAAGGAATGGTGAAAAGGGGCGTCGTTCTCTTCTCTCAGGATAATGTAAGGGAACGGGGGCGCTGACCTGGTGCAGCGTATCAACAAACCAGGATAGTCCATTATAAACTTTAAGTGCAAACAGTCCACAAAAACGCAAACAACCATAAGTCCTTGGAGGCTCACAGGATCACATGAGTCCGTACCCAGGTGTCACAACCAGACAGCTGAGAAGCTCTGACAGAAGCCTTTCAGAACCTCCTCCTTGAGTTTTCTTTGTTTTGGTTTTCAGTTCCTCATCTCGTTAGCCTCTCCCAGCTGTCATGTGGTTGGACTGATTGCATCCCTTTAAATTCCTCCCCATAATGCATTAGTGTGCGGCTTATACAACTTCCTGGAGGGTGTGTGCATGCTGTTCCTATTTCCCAGTCTTCTACAAGATAAGTGCTGTACATTCATTTGTGATTTTCTGTTTGCTGGATCCCAGATGACCCTGACTCCCTCAGTGTCTGGTGTAGGGAGCCGGTGGTCGTTTCCCCTCACTATTGTAGGGTGTTCAGGTGTTAGATAGTCGAGGTACGTGGATATGCGATCATCCACCTTTGGGGTGTTCGCATAGGCTGAGCAGTCAGGGAGAGTGCCAGGTCTCATGCAGGGGTCTCCCTTTTTGTTCCTTAGTTTTGGATCCAGTGAGTCATAGATTCTTTTGCATTGTCTTGTTTCCTGTACACCTTCCGTGACATTATAAGCCGCCAAAACCGTCTCAAGCATGGATCCGGTTTCACTTTTGGCTGAACGCCTCCAGGGTCTTTCATTGGAGGTAGCTGATCTCCGTAAGACTTTTTCTCAGTTTCAAGTGACCAGTTCAGCTTGCGTTCATGGAGTTTGTTCTGAGCTTAAGATCTCGCTCCCGGATACGTTCTCCGGGGGTAGTGAGAATTTTGTGCGTTTTAGAGAGGCTTGCAAACTCCATTTTCGCCTTCTTCCCCATTCCTCTGGTGATGAGGAACGGAGGGTGGGGATCATTATATCGCTGCTCAGGGGTAACGCTCAGTCCTGGGCCTTTTCGCTGCCGGAAGGGGCACGGCCCCTCCGTTCAGTGGATGAATTCTTTTTAGCCTTGGGTCAGATATATGATGATCCGGATCGTATTGCTCTGGCTGAGTCTAGACTATGTCTGTTATGCCAGGGTAAACAATCCGCAGAGATATACTGCTCAGAATTTCGGAGATGGGCAGCTGATACTGGTTGGAATGATGCTGCACTCCGAAGTCAATTTTGCCATGGTCTTTCAGAGGGATTGAAAGATGCATTTGCCTTTCATGAGAGATCTATCTCCTTGGACTCTGCTATGTCTCAGGCCGTTCGTATTGACAGGCGTCTTAGAGAGAGAGGAGAGATCTCTCCTTCCTGTCATACTCAGTCCCGGGACAGTGCAGCGGTCTCATTCTGTGCGCAGGGGTCTCAGTCGCTGTCAGCCCCTTCTGAGCAGGAGCCCATGCAGCTGGGGTTGATTGCCTCTGACAATAGAAGATTCATCCCGCATGGGAGGGTTTGTTTTTGTTGTGGAGGTATAAATCATTTGGCAAATGTTTGTCCCTCTAGGAGATTCAGGCAGTTTTCTGGGAGTAATAAAGAAACAAAAAGGAAAAAATCTTTTAAAAATGTTCCGTCTGTTACTATTGGCAGGGTTGAGGCGGAAATTGAAGGTTTTCCGTTTGCTTGTAGTTCCCGTTTTGTCCTGCCTGCTAGGGTGGCGCTAGAGAGCAAGAGCATTTTTTGTGAGATTTTTGTGGATAGTGGAGCAGCTGTCAATCTTATTGATAATAAATTTGCAATAACTCATGGTTTCCAGGTATGCACTTTGGGAAAGGATATTCCTGTTTTTGCTATTGATTCCGCTCCACTTTCTCAGAAATCATTAAAGGGCATAGTTCACAATATCCGTTTAATTGTGAGTGATGCTCATGTTGAGAATGTGTCATGTTTCGTCCTTAGCGGTTTGTCTACTCCTCTAGTGTTGGGGCTACCCTGGCTCACTAAACATAACCCCACCATTGATTGGCAAGCGAGGCAAATAAATGGTTGGAGTGACTTTTGCAGAGAGAATTGCCTCATGACATCTGTTTCTGAGGTTTCTACTAAGACTGTACCACCTTTCCTCTCTGAATTTTCGGATGTCTTCTCTGAGAGTGGAGTTCAGGATTTGCCCCCGCACAGGGAGTACGATTGCCCTATTAATCTCATCCCAGGCGCCAAGCTGCCTAAATCTCGTTTATACAATCTTTCCCAACCTGAGAGGGTCGCTATGCGTGCTTATATCTCGGAGAGTCTGAGAAAAGGACACATACGACCCTCGAAGTCACCTGTTGCCGCTGGTTTTTTCTTTGTTAAGAAAAAATATGGTTCTTTAAGACCTTGTCTGGATTTCAGGGAGCTGAACAGTATCACTATTCGTGACCCTTATCCGCTTCCTCTGATCCCGGACCTGTTTAACCAGGTTGTTGGGGCTAAAGTCTTTTACAAATTAGACCTAAGAGGGGCATACAACCTGGTCAGGGTCAGAGAAGGAGACGAATGGAAGACGGCCTTCAATACCCCTGAGGGCCATTTTGAGAATTTGGTTATGCCTTTTGGTTTGATGAATGCCCCAGCCGTTTTTCAGCATTTCGTGAACAGCATTTTTTATCATTTAATGGGAAAATTTGTATTAGTGTATTTGGATGACATTTTGATTTTTTCTCCTGATTTCAAAACTCATAAGGAACACTTATGTCAGGTCTTGCTCATCCTGCGGGAGAATAAATTATACGCGAAACTGGAAAAATGTGTGTTTGCGGTTCCAGAAATTCAATTTCTGGGGTTTCTTCTCTCCGCTTCTGGTTTTCGCATGCACCCCGAGAAGGTCCGCGCTGTGTTTGAGTGGGAGCTTTCTGAGAATCAGAAGGCGCTGATGCGTTTTTTGGGCTTTGCCAATTATTACAGGAAGTTTATTTTGAATTATTCCTCTGTTGTTAAACCACTCACTGATATGACCAGAAAGGGGGTAGATTTTTCTTCCTGGTCGGTAGAGGCGCGTAAGGCCTTTTCTAATATCAAGGAGAGTTTCGCTTCCGCTCCCATCCTGGTACAACCTGATATTTCTTTACCCTTCATAGTTGAGGTTGATGCTTCTGAGGTGGGTGTGGGTGCGGTCTTGTCTCAGGGTTCCTCTCCTGCCAAATGGCGACCGTGTGCCTTTTTCTCGAAGAAACTCTCCTCCGCAGAGAGAAATTACGATGTGGGAGATAGGGAATTGTTGGCCATAAAGTTGGCTTTTGAGGAATGGCGCCATTGGCTAGAGGGAGCCAGACACCCTATCACCGTGTTTACTGACCATAAAAATCTGGCCTACTTGGAGTCAGCCAAGCGTCTGAACCCGAGACAGGCCAGATGGTCTTTGTTCTTTTCAAGGTTTAATTTTGTTGTCACGTTCCGCCCTGGGGTTAAGAATGTGAAGACAGATGCCCTGTCACGTTGTTTTCCGGGAGGTGGGATTTTTGAAGACCTGGGTCCCATTTTGGCTGAAGGTGTGGTGGTCTCTGCTCTTTTTCCTGAATTGGAGGCAGAGGTGCAGGCAGCCCAGTCGGAGGCTCCTGATCTTTGTCCTCCTGGGAGGTTGTTTGTGCCTCTCGCTTTAAGACACAAGATTTTTAAGGAACACCACGATACGGTCCTTGCTGGGCTCCCGGGGGCAAGAGCCACACTGGATCTCATCGCTCGGAGATTCTGGTGGCCTGCGCTTCGTAAGTCGGTTGAGGGTTTTGTGGCAGCCTGCGAGACTTGCGCTCGTGCCAAAGTCCCTCATTCACGGCCATCAGGTCCTCTCCTTCCCTTACCCATTCCTTCCCGTCTGTAACGGATCCGCTTCCGTTAATGGACGCTTCCTAGCTTGCGTCGAGGACCACAAGCACCGCACTGGACACCACAAGCACCGGAGACTCCACAACCGCCGTAGCTTAACTGGAGCCGCTCCGTCTTCCTTCCACCCTGAATGAACCTCCAGCATTCAGGACCGTGTGGGAAAGATCTCTCCTCCAGGGAATATGCAGAGCATAGCAATCCCCAGCGTGACACAGCAATTCCCTCCAATAACGAGACGAGGCTGCGTTTTGAAGGGTTAAAACAGGAACTGAGCATGAACTCTTTATTGAGGGCTACCCGCCCGTATTTATGCAGGTCACCACAATGCATCATGGTTTCCTCCTCTCTGCCCTAGAGACACCCGAAGACAATTCAATTATCTCCTAGGACAAAGGGAGACCACCAATACACATGTGGGAACAATAGGAGAGGAATCACCACCCGAATACACAAAATCCTCTCTTCTGTCTGTGATATAATTATGGATTAACATAACCATCACAGACAGTAAAAATACAGTTTTTAAACATACACTGTAACTTTAAAACCATACATTCCATCTCCATAAAAATTACATATTTAAACTCTGCATACATCAAACATAAACACTTCCAAAAATCACACAAATCCCTCCAGCGGATCAAAAGTTTAGTGGAAGTCCTTTATGACCGACCGCAAGCACAACTTCCTGCCCAAAACAGTTCCATAGATTTGGGCTGTGCGGTTGGTCAATTCCATGCAGAAAAATGACTAAGTCCCATCTTCGAATGGGACTTAGTCTCTGGAGCTGAAAGTTCAGTATGGCAGAAGGTAAGGGTCAGCGGCGTTCGTGTATCCGAGCATCCGATTCCAGCTCCACAGAATCCCCAGCATACACCGCTGACCGCGTTCGGTCCCACCAACAGTCCAGACATGCGGCACAGTTCTGTCACTGTTCCTGAAGGGCAACATGTCCCGGGGCCATAGTCGTAGGGCAGGAGGCTAGCCATAAGTCCTCTACAATGCCCAGTGGCAAATGGCAGTTTGTCACACATCTCCCCTTTGGGGGAAGACTAACCAGGCACCTGATCTTCTGTCGGTCAGTGCCTCCGTTAGTCGATCCACCAACCCACAGTAACCAGATGCCCGAGTAGCCCACCCACAACAAACAGGTACAAGGGTGACCCACCCACAAGAAACAGTTACTGCACCTGGGTATTTTGCTGTGGTGATGGGGCAACATGCTGTGGGGACTTGAGGGAGGGCAGAGGCCGACTGCACTCTGCCCAGCTGTCAGCTCTTCTGCTGGGGTGCTGAGACCATAGTCCGGCTCAGTAGCCAGAGGAACATGGGAGTCAACAGGGGTTAACATCGCCTCTGTTAATCCTGAGGCCACGTTAGGAGTTAACTGGGAGGGGAATTTGTACTTACCCCCTCCTCCTGTTGTCCTGGTGAGAGTAGTGGGGGATCTGGACAGGCTGTCCAGCATCCCTGTAGGTCAGGCGCAGAGACCACGGTCCCATCTGCGCCGTCTGGGCGATTGGTGTCTCCCCTTGATATGGTAAGCTGCCGCTGGGGAGAGACGGTGATTCGCTCCTCTCCCTGAAACACAGGCTGCCGCTGGGGAGGCAGGATGACACCTTCCGCCCCCTGGGGTACACACTGCCGCTGGGGAGAAAGGACGACACCTTCAGCTCCCTGGGGTACACACTGCCGCTGGGGGGGAAGGAGGACACATTCAGCTCCCTGGGGTTCACACTGCCGCTGGGGGGGAAGGACGACACCTTCGGCCCCCTGGGGTACACACTGCCACTGGGGAAGAAGGACGACACATTCGGCCCCCTGGGGTACACACTGCCGCTGGGGGGGAAGGACGACACCTTCGGCCCCCTGGGGTACACTCTGCCGCTGGGGAGGAAGGACGATACCTTCAGCTCCCTGCGGTACACACTGCCGCTGGGGGGGAAGGAGGACACCTTCGGCCCCCTGGGGTACACACAGCCGCTGGGGGGGAAGGACGACACCTTCGGCCCCCTGGGGTACACACTGCCGCTGGGGGGGAAGGACGACACCTTCGGCCCCCTGGGGTACACACTGCCGCTGGGGGGGAAGGACGACACCTTTGGCCCCCTGTAACTCACGTTTTTGCTGGGGCGCAGGGACGGAATACTTTGCTATCTCTGCCCGATATTCTGCTTCCTGCTGCAGATACTCCGCCAGTTCTCTCCTCACTTCCGGTACAATTTCCTCTGTTAGGTGGGGCCCGTAGATAGCCAACCGCCTCTTCAGCATAGCGTCAAACCGTACGTGACTATACCAATAGTCCAGTTTTGCTTGGTGTTCCCAGGATGCTGCTCCTCGCACTAGGGAAGCCATCCCACTGCTGCCACCAATGTAACGGATCCGCTTCCGTTAATGGACGCTTCCTAGCTTGCGCCGAGGACCACAAGCACCGCACTGGACACCACAAGCACCGGAGACTCCACAACCGCCGTAGCTTAACTGGAGCCGCTCCGTCTTCCTTCCACCCTGAATGAACCTCCAGCATTCAGGACCGTGTGGGAAAGATCTCTCCTCCAGGGAATATGCAGAGCATAGCAATCCCCAGCGTGACACAGCAATTCCCTCCAATAACGAGACGAGGCTGCGTTTTGAAGGGTTAAAACAGGAACTGAGCATGAACTCTTTATTGAGGGCTACCCGCACGTATTTATGCAGGTCACCACAATGCATCATGGTTTCCTCCTCTCTGCCCTAGAGACACCCGAAGACAATTCAATTATCTCCTAGGACAAAGGGAGACCACCAATACACATGTGGGAACAATAGGAGAGGAATCACCACCCGAATACACAAAATCCTCTCTTCTGTCTGTGATATAATTATGGATTAACATAACCATCACAGACAGTAAAAATACAGTTTTTAAACATACACTGTAACTTTAAAACCATACATTCCATCTCCATAAAAATTACATATTTAAACTCTGCATACATCAAACATAAACACTTCCAAAAATCACACAAATCCCTCCAGCGGATCAAAAGTTTAGTGGAAGTCCTTTATGACCGACCGCAAGCACAACTTCCTGCCCAAAACAGTTCCATAGATTTGGGCTGTGCGGTCGGTCAATTCCATGCAGAAAAATGACTAAGTCCCATCTTCGAATGGGACTAAGTCTCTGGAACTGAAAGTTCAGTATGGCAGAAGGTAAGGGTCAGCGGCGTTCGTGTATCCGAGCATCCGATTCCAGCTCCACAGAATCCCCAGCATACACCGCTGACCGCGTTCGGTCCCACCAACAGTCCAGACATGCGGCACAGTTCTGTCACTGTTCCTGAAGGGCAACATGTCCCGGGACCATAGTCGTAGGGCAGGAGGCTAGCCATAAGTCCTCTACAATGCCCAGTGGCAAATGGCAGTTTGTCACACCGTCCTTGGACACATCTGTCCATGGACTTCATAACGGACCACCTCGTTCCTCGGGGAAGACTGTGATTCTGGTGGTGGTGAACCGTTTTAGCAAAATGGTGCATTTCATCCCTTTTCCTGGTTTGCCCAATGCTAAGACGCTGGCGCAGGCATTTATTGATCACATTGTCAAATTGCATGGTATTCCTTCAGACATAGTCTCTGATAGGGGCACGCAGTTTGTTTCCAGATTCTGGAAGGCTTTCTGTTCTCGCTTGGGGGTTCAGTTGTCATTCTCTTCTGCTTTCCACCCGCAGTCGAATGGCCAGACAGAGCGCGTCAATCAGAATCTGGAGACATATCTGCGCTGTTTTGTGACGGAGAATCGGGAGGATTGGTGTTCTTTTTTGTCCCTTGCTGAGTTTGCTTTAAATAACCGTCGTCAGGAGTCCTCTGATAAGTCACCATTTTTTGGTGCATATGGGTTTCATCCGCAGTTTGGGACTTTCTCGGGAGAGGGGTCTTCTGGTTTACCTGATGAGGACAGATTCTCCTCGTCTTTGTCATCTATTTGGCAAAAGATTCAGGATAATCTAAAGAGCATGAGTGAGAGATATAAGCGTGTGGCAGATAAGAGACGTGTGCCTGGTCCGGACCTGAATGTTGGTGATCTGGTGTGGTTGTCTACCAAGAATATCAAATTGAAGGTTCCCTCCTGGAAGTTGGGTCCTAGGTTTATTGGGCCTTACAAGATCCTGTCTGTCATCAATCCTGTTGCCTACCGTCTTGATCTTCCTCAGACTTGGAAGATCCATAATGTTTTTCATAAGTCCTTATTGAAACCTTATGTTCAATCCATTGTACCCTCGCCTTTGCCTCCTCCTCCGATTATGGTTGATGGGAATCTTGAATTTCAGGTCTCTAGGATTGTGGATTCTCGTCTTGTCCGCGGTTCTCTCCAGTACCTCGTTCATTGGGAGGGTTATGGTCCTGAGGAGAGGATGTGGGTCCCAGTGACGGACATTAAGGCCACTCGTCTCATCAGGGCTTTCCATAAGTCCCATCCTGAGAAGGTGGGCTCTGAGTGTCCGGAGTCCACTCGTAGAGGGAGGGGTACTGTCACAACCAGACAGCTGAGAAGCTCTGACAGAAGCCTTTCAGAACCTCCTCCTTGAGTTTTCTTTGTTTTGGTTTTCAGTTCCTCATCTCATTAGCCTCTCTCAGCTGTCATGTGGTTGGACTGATTGCATCCCTTTAAATTCCTCCCCATAATGCATTAGTGTGCGGCTTATATAACTTCCTGGAGTGTGTGTGCATGCTGTTCCTATTTCCCAGTCTTCTACAAGATAAGTGCTGTACATTCATTTGTGATTTTCTGTTTGCTGGATCCCAGATGACCCTGACTCCCTCCGTGTCTGGTGTAGGGAGCCGGTGGTCGTGTCCCCTCACTATTGTATGGTGTTCGGGTTTTAGTTAGTCGAGGTACATGGATATGCGATCATCCACCTTTGGGGTGTTCGCATAGGCTGAGCAGTCAGGGAGAGTGCCAGGTCTCATGCAGGGGTCTCCCTTTTTGTTCCTTAGTTTTGGATCCAGTGAGTCATAGATTCTTTTGCATTGTCTTGTTTCCTGTACACCTTCCGTGACACCAGGCTTGCAAAGGTTTAAACAGGGGTTTCCCGTGAGGGGCTACCTGGGCCCATAATGTAGTCCCCAAACCTCACAGGTGGGTGCCCCCTGGTAGAACGGGTGGACCTCCTTACTGGCAGGGGTTCTTCCTGCCTGGATTTAGGAAGGTCAGAGGAGCCCACCGCCTCTGGAACTACTTCAGGAGCTCTCTGGGGTAAGACGTCCTGAGGCGGAGGACTAACAGGAGCAGGAGCAGGAACCAGTAAATTCAACCAAGGCGTGAGGGCCCAGTGGAGCAGCTCTTTATCATGGATCAAGTTCTCTACAGCCTGCATAGGGTCCATAGGTGGAGCCGGCAACTCTTCTTCAGAAGGCTCAGGCTCCATATCCTCTGCCGCTGGTTCTCCTTCTATACAAGGCTTGAGACGGTTCCTGTGAACGATTTGGGAACCTTTTCCTTCCCTGGAGACTTGGTAAATGTGGGCTGCAGCATTGGGGATGGCAGTGATAATATAGGGAATCCTTTCCCATTTACTGTCCAACTTGCTGGTCCGGTGGTTGTTTTTTAACCACACCTTGTCTCCAAGAGCCAGGGGTTCCGCATGGGCAGTCTGGTCATAGTCTTTTTGCTGCCTTTCTCGAACAATCTCCATACGTTCCTGAACAATCTCCTTAGCATTGAGGAGACGCCTTTGGTGCTCCACTACCCAATCAGTCCTAGGCAGTGGGTTGATCACATCCGGCACTTGTACCCCCAGGGAGTGATCCGCAGGTAATCTCCCTTGTCGCCCAAACATCAGATAGAACGGGGTGTAAAAGTAGGCCAATCACCCCTCGTCTCAGGGGGTACTGCTCTCAGCATTTCAATGAGAGTCTTATTCATTTTTTCACAGAGTCCGTTACCTTGCGGATAATAGGCGGTGGTCCGGACTTTCTGGCAGTTGTGCAGCAGGCACATCTCATGGAACAGCTGCGACTCAAACGCAGACCCTTGGTCGGTGAGGATCCTTTCTGGGCAGCCGTAGGGCAGCAGGAAATGCTTCCAGAACGCCTCCGCTATAGTCTTAGCTGTCAGGTCTTTCACAGGCACTGCTACGACAAACTTGGTGAAGTGATCAATTATAGTCATGGCATACGTATACCCAGAGCGGCTCGGCTCCAACTTTACATGATCAATAGCGACAAGTTCTAATGGAGCTGTACTTACAATAGGATGGTCATGGCGCTCAGTTCGCCCCACAGCACAGGCAGTGCATTCTCGGCACCATTTCTCGATATCTTCTCTCATCCCAATCCAATAGAATCTTCTACGTATGGTGGCCTCAGTCTTTTGCACACCAAAGTGTCCGGACTGGTTGTGATACATATCCAGTACCAGGCTGGCATCCCGACGTGGCAGGAGAATTTGGTAAACTCTATCACAGGACACTGGATCCAGACTCCTTCTGAGCAACAGGCCTCTTTGAAGGAATAGCTGGTGGCGATGTCTCCACAGTCTCACTAGTTCTGGGTCTGCACTCTTCCTGCGGATTCTCTCAGGGATTTTCCAACTGGTAAGGAAGTCGAGCAGTTCACTGAGGACTCTACTTTCGGACTGGAGCTTAATCCATCTTTCTTGATCGCCTCTGGACTCAGGACCGTCTGATGAGGGAGGATCAGAGGCAGGAAGATCTTCAGTACGGATATTATCCTGCTGGGCAAATTTATTGTAGAACGCGGGCATTTCCACTTCTTCCCAGGCATCTTTCAGTTCATCTGGGGCCTCTGTAGTGGGAAGCCGCGACAGAGCATCAGCATTATCATTGGAGCGGCCCGCCCGGTATTTCACAGCAAAGTCATAGTTGGCGAGGCAGGAGGCCCATCTTTGCTCCAGTGCCCCTAACTTGGCCGTATTCAGATGCGCCAGGGGATTATTGTCCGTGAAGGCAACAAATGGTGTGGCAGCGAGATAATCTTTGAACTTTTCAGTCACAGCACACACTAAGGCAAGAAATTCCAGCTTGAAAGAACTGTATTTCTGGTCGTTCTTTTCAGCTCCCTTCAGGGATCTGCTGGCGTAGGCAATCACCCTTTCTTTGTTATCTTGCACTTGAGCCAACACGGCCCCCAGGCCTCTTTTACTGGCATCTGTGTAGAGGTGGAATGGCTTCTGATAATCTGGGTAACCCAGAACAGGAGGTTCAGTCAACTTCTTCTTTAGGAGTTGAAAGGCAATTTCTCGTTCTTCGTTCCATTCAACAGGAATAGGAGTTTTCGGGCTCTTCTTTGGATGCCCCCTCAGGAGTTCCTGGATGGGATCCGCAATTTGTGCGAAATGCGGGATGAAACGCCTGTAGTACTCTGCAAAACTGAGAAAGCTTCTCACCTCTTTCACGGTCGTATGAGTAGGCCAGTTGCGGACAGCAGCCAGTTTATCAGGATCAGGCTGTACTCCTTCGGCACTGACAACGTGCCCAAGGTATTTGACCGCTGGTTTCAACAGGTGGCACTTGGATGGCTTGATTTTGAGGCCATATTTAGCAAGAACTTGAAACACCTCACCCAGGTGCTCTAAATGGTCCTCATACATCTTAGAGTATACAATGACGTCATCCAGATATAAGAGTACAGTCTCAAAATTCCTATGGCCTAAACAACATTCCATCAGCCTCTGGAACGTTCCTGGAGCGTTACACAGTCCAAACGGCATATAATTGAATTCAAACAGGCCCATAGGTGTAGTGAAAGCAGTCTTTTCCCGATCTTCTGGGGCCATGGGTACTTGCCAGTACCCACTGGTTAAGTCCAAGGTGGAGAAATAGGCTGATGACCCCAGGGCAGTCAAGGACTCTTCAATGCAAGGCAATGGATATGCATCTTTGTGGGTGATTTGATAAATTTTTCTGTAATCCACGCAGAACCTTATGCTGCCATCTTTTTTCCGGACAAGTACTAGGGGCGCAGCCCAGGGACTATGACTGTCCCGGATTATATTAGAGTCTTTCATCTCTTTCACAGACTGATAGGTAGTAGGGGGTATGGGTCTGTGCCTCTCCTTAATAGGAGGATGAGAGCCAGTGGGTATGGTGTGTTTGATTACACTGACCTCTCCGTAGTCTGTGGAGTGTTTGCTGAAAGCCTGGTGGTGCTCCTTCACCAGCTTCAGGACTCCCTCTATTTGCTCCTTTGGGGTGGATTCGTCCCCCACATGTAGTTCTTCCCACCAGGATGTCGTAGGGAGGCTGCTGCTCTGTGTGGTCTGGAACGCCTCCGTGGCAGGCAGACGGATCACATCCTGGAAAGACACTTGAAAAAGCTGAGCAACGGGGCAGTGTTTAAAGAGAGTGACGGGATGATCACCAACGTTAATTAAACGGACAGGCACTTTACCTTGAGACACGGTCACCAGGCTCTTGGCTGTCCGTATGAAGGGATGATTTTCAATGAGAATAGGTTCCACTAGGGCTTGATAGTCCTGGCCCTGGATCCCTAACACAGCACGGCACCACAGGATGATCTGGGAATTTGGAGGCAGAATTACCAGACGGTTATCCCGGATCCGGACAGTACAAATTTCTCCTTTCTTGTTGGCGAACCTTTGTTGAGCACACAGCACACTAATAGTCTTTTGAATAACTCTTCTGGAAGCAGGTGAGGCTGAAGATATAGTTTGATTTAATGCGTCAAGCACTTTAGAGTAACAATTTTTTAGAACGTTAGTCCCTAATATCACAGGGTGTCCTCCTTTATCTCCTGCTTGTACCACAATCATGCCTTGCTGTGGCAGGGTGGCTTCTCCCACCTGTAGGGTAGGTTGCCAATACCCATGCACTTTCACTGGCTTACCGTTGCTGGCAATGATATCTAGCCAGGACTCTGGTGGCTGGGTGAGAAGACTTGGATCCCAGAACTTGTTAAAGGCAGGCCTTTGAATAGTGGTGACCTGTGACCCAGTGTCCAAGAGGGCTTCAAAGGGTATCCCGTTGATACATATATACATTTTTGGACAGGATCCTACATACTTAGGCATCCAGCTTGGATACTTTGGACCTACTGTTCTACCTCCCGAGGGGCGGTCCTCTGCCTCAGGGGTTGCCCGTTTAACTGCCAGCACATTGATTCGGTATGTCCATATTTCTAACAATGGTGGCAGACAGGCTGTTTTCTACTTCTGGGCCGGTAACTCGGTCGCCCATCAGGTTCTTTTGGATATACATCTCTATAGGCAGGTGGGAGCCTTGGAGGAAAAGGGCCTTCATCTTCCAGTAACAATGGTCTTTCCCACTCCTCTATCTTTTTGCACACCTTCTCTAGGCTTAGAGTAAGATAGTTCACTTGCTCCATTAGCGCTGCCACTACATCTGTGACTGGAGCTTGGGCGGCCTGACCGACTCCTGCAGACCCCCCATTAACAGTCTTTGGCTGACAAGCCTGAGGTTCAGGGAAGGCTGCTGGCCCTGGAGCAGGGTTCTGGCCTAGTATACTGATGGCCAATTCTTTAAAATCCAAAAATGTACAGTGAGGGTGTTGAGCTGACAACATCCGTAGCTGGCCCTTTAAGTGCTCAGTACCTATGCCCGCAATGAATTGCTCCCTAAGAGTCCGGTCCTGGTCCTCAGCTTCTTTAGGATCCACGTGGACTACAGCTCTCAGTGTCTCTTGTAAGGACAGGGCAAAATCGCGGAGCGACTCTTCAGGCTGCTGCTTTCTGCTGAAGAAACGCATTTTAACTTCTGACACCGTTCTGGCCTCAAATGTGGTGCCCAAGCGATCAAAGATCTGTTCAAAGCTACTCTTCTCAGAGCGGGGCCACGACATGACTTCCCTGCGGGCGGCCCCTTCTAACTGAGCTAGGAGGATCTCCATTTGTTGTTCATCAGTTATGGGATAAAGCCGGAACAAGGCCAGAATCTGCTCCCTAAAGTCGTTTAACTTATGGGCTTCCCCTGAATAACGTGGGAACCAGGGGGCCCCAAAATAGTACGGCAAGGTTAGCGGCATCAGGCTTGGCGGTGCCGCGGCGGCAGGGGCCCTAGGGTCGGCTGTGGATACTTCAGAAGGCACGACTGGGGCCCCCTGTCCGATTTCCTCAGGTGTGGACATGGCGTTGCTAGGTGGGTATGGCCCTTTAAATGTAGCGGAGCGGACCGGAGCGGCAATAGTAATAACTTTTTTTTTTTCAGAAAAGTCTTTTGTCACTAACGGGGCTCCCTCCGGTACGCTGGCAGGGGTCGGGAAGGGGTCGCGCCAAACGGTTCCACAAGGCGCACTTGTAATCCACCTCAGGTTAAGTGGGCAAAAATCGCAGTCTATTCACTGACAGCAAGCGGTGGCTTTACAACAGTAAAACAGTCCAGAAAAAACACAGTTTCACACCACAAATTATTACAGTTCTTTGGCCCAGCAATTTTTCAATAAAGCATTTAGGGCTTGGTCACTTTAAGGCATACAGTAGCACACAGTTCTTGTATCCGCAATGGCGCAGGAATGTTCGTTATCCTGTTCGTGACGCCAATTTATGCAGCACGCCAGACCTGCAGGGTATTGCGAAGTGAGGTCACGGTTATGGGCAATCGAGGGTTACTCACTATTTGGAGGAGAACCCTGGGCAGGCATGCGGCAGTGAAGGAGAGGTAGACACAAGTTCCTCTGGGGCACACTCTGTATGTAGAGACCTGGCCTGATGTTGTGTGAGGTGCCCTGGATGTTGCAGGTGTTTAGAGTGCCTGAAGCAAGGTCCCTTTTGAGATTCGTGACGCCAGTGCCTGTAACGGTGGCACACCGGTTTCCAGTAGCAATAAGTGAGGTACACGGGTGGTATAGTGAACCAAACGTAGCTTTACTTATAACAGTCCAACTTTGTACAACAAGATGGTAATGCAGTTCCTTATATCATATGCTTCACAAGCAGGCTCAATTCAAATACTGGCAGGTATAATTCTGTTGCAAGATACTCAGAGGGTAATCAACAACACACTCAGAATCAGGTTGTACCTTCTCCTCAGAAATAGGGTACGCTGTTCTTTAGAACTCCTGTCTGGTTTCTATCCCAAGGCCCGGATGCCTAAATGCTGGCTTTAATCCTTGGTAAATATATCTTCCTCCCGTATTGACTCTTGCTCTTCCTTTATAGTTCCTCTGCCCATTAGCTTACTTATCTTAGCTGGTTGCACTGCTTCTGCATATGGCTTGAGGGTAACTGCAGGTTTCTCCCAGGAGGTCCTGTCCTACTACTGGGGTATCTCGACTGAGGTAATCCTAGCCTCGTACCGAATTTTGGGGTGTCCGTGACACGGACCCGAACCCGAACATTTTCGTAAAAGTCCGGGTTCGGGTTCGGTGTTCGGCGCTTTCTTGGCGCTTTTTGAAAGGCTGCAAAGCAGCCAATCAACAAGCGTCATACTACTTGCCCCAAGAGGCCATCACAGCCTTGCCTACTATTGGCATGGCTGTGATTGGCCAGTGCAGCATGTGACCCAGCCTCTATATAAGCTTGGGTCATGTAGCGCTGCACGTCACTCTGCTGATTCAAGCATAGGGAGAGGTTGCTGCTGCGACGTTAGGGCGAGATTAGGCAGATTAACTCCTCCAAAAGACTTAATTAAGTGATCTTTCTCCAGCTGTGGATCATTGAAGTGCTGATATTGAATTGCTCACTTTTTTTAGGCTGCCCAGAGCGTTTTTATATCACTTTTTTCTGGGGTGATCGGCGGCCATTTTGTGGCTTGTGGTGCGCCAGCACAAGCTATCACCATGTGCATTTAACCATCAATAGTGTGGTTAT
Organism: Bufo bufo; assembly: GCF_905171765.1. Lineage (NCBI taxonomy): Eukaryota > Metazoa > Chordata > Amphibia > Anura > Bufonidae > Bufo > Bufo bufo. The sequence goes on along the minus strand of NC_053389.1, from coordinate 26,683,444 downwards.
TTTGTGCTATATCCTACATCAGGTGCAGGCTGAGCCTGTGTCACCCAAGTGCATTTAACCATCAACAGTGTGGATATTTTTTGGCCATATACTACATCAGGTGCAGGCTGAGCCTGTGTCACCCAAGTGCATTTAACCATCAACAGTGTGGTTATTTTTTGGCCATATACTACATCAGGTGCAGGCTGAGCCTGTGTCGACCAAGTGCATTTAACCATCAATAGTGTGGTTATTTTTTGGCCATATACTACATCAGGGGCAAGTTGAGCCTGTCACCCAGCGCCTAAAAAATAGGCCTGACATTTATATTCAACCAAATCTGTACTGTTTTAGCTGGTCAAATTATTTGTAGTGACCGTAAAAGCACGGTTTTTGTTCTGGGTTGAAAAACTATTCCCAAATTTGCCATTCTCATAAATAAGTAGTTTCTGCTATATCAGGCCTACTTTAAATCTATCCCAAAAAGGATATCTTAGATTCAAGGTGCTGATAGTGTCATTCTGAAAAACTTAACACACACGCTACCGTGCAGATACAAGTCTAGTTCTGTGATTAAAGGTATATCTGTCACACAGCGCGTAAAAAATAGGCCTGACATTTATATTCAACCAAATCTGTACTGTTTTAGCTGGTCAAGTTATATTTAGTGACCGTAAAAGCACAGTTTTTGTTCTGGGTTGAAAAACTATTCCCAAATTTGCCATTCTCAAAATTAGTAGTTTCTGTTATATCAGGCCTACTTTAAATCTATCCCAAAAATGATATCTTAGATTCAAGGTGCTGATAGTGTCATTCTAAAAAACTTAACACACACGCTACCGTGCAGATACAAGTCTAGTTCTGTGATTAAAGGTATATCTGTCACACAGCGCGTAAAAAATAGGCCTGACATTTATATTCAACCAAATCTGTACTGTTTTAGCTGGTCAAATTATTTGTAGTGACCGTAAAAGCACAGTTTTTGTTCTGGGTTGAAAAACTATTCCCAAATTTGCCATTCTCATAAATAAGTAGTTTCTGCTATATCAGGCCTACTTTAAATCTATCCCAAAAAGGATATCTTAGATTCAAGGTGCTGATAGTGTCATTCTGAAAAACTTAACACACACGCTACCGTGCAGATACAAGTCTAGTTCTGTGATTAAAGGTATATCTGTCACACAGCGCGTAAAAAATAGGCCTGACATTTATATTCAACCAAATCTGTACTGTTTTAGCTGGTCAAATTATTTGTAGTGACCGTAAAAGCACAGTTTTTGTTCTGGGTTGAAAAACTTTTCCCAAATTTGCCATTCTCATAAATAAGTAGTTTCTGCTATATCAGGCCTACTTTAAATCTATCCCAAAAAGGATATCTTAGATTCAAGGTGCTGATAGTGTCATTCTGAAAAACTTAACACACACGCTACCGTGCAGATACAAGTCTAGTTCTGTGATTAAAGGTATATCTGTCACACAGCGCGTAAAAAATAGTCCTGACATTTCTATTCAACCAAATCTGTACTGTTTTAGCTGGTCAAATTATTTGTAGTGACCGTAAAAGCACAGTTTTTGTTCTGGGTTGAAAAACTATTCCCAAATTTGCCATTCTCATAAATAAGTAGTTTCTGCTATATCAGGCCTACTTTAAATCTATCCCAAAAAGGATATCTTTGATTCAAGGTGCTGATAGTGTCATTCTGAAAAACTTAACACACACGCTACCGTGCAGATACAAGTCTAATTCTATGATTAAAGGTATATCTGTCACACAGCACGTAAAAAATAGGCCTCACATTTATATTCAACCAAATCTGTCATTACTTGTGTGCCTGTATTAGTGTAATACGGTACCTAAATAGATAGCCAGACAGTGTTAGGTGTCTGTAAAAAAAGGCCTGAATATTAATTCAATACATTGGCCCGAATAATATTTTTCTTATTGTAGTGAACGGTAACAATGAGGAAAACAACTAGTAAGGGACGCGGACGTGGACATGGTCGTGGTGGTGTTAGTGGACCCTCTGGTGCTGGGAGAGGACGTGGCCGTTCTGCCACAGCCACACGTCCTAGTGTACCAACTACCTCAGGTCCCAGTAGCCGCCAGAATTTACAGGGATATTTGGTGGGGCCCAATGCCGTTCTAAGGATGGTAAGGCCTGAGCAGGTACAGGCATTAGTCAATTGGGTGGCCGACAGTGCATCCAGCACGTTCACATTATCTCCCACCCAGTCTTCTGCAGAAAGCGCACAGATGGCGCATGAAAACCAAGCCCATCAGTCTGTCACATCACCCCCATGCATATCAGGGAAACTGTCTGAGCCTCAAGTTATGCAGCAGTCTCTTATGCTGTTTGAAGACTCTGCTGCCAGGGTTTCCCAAGGGCATCCACCTAGCCCTTCCCCAGGGGTAGAAGAGATAGAATGCACTAACGCACAACCACTTATGTTTCCTGATGATGAGGACATGGGAATACCACCTCAGCACGTCTCTGATGATGACGAAACACAGGTGCCAACTGCTGCGTCTTTCTGCAGTGTGCAGACTGAACAGGAGGTCAGGGATCAAGAGTGGGTAGAAGACGATGCAGGGGATGATGAGGTCCTAGACCCCACATGGAATGAAGGTCGTGCCACTGACTTTCACAGTTCAGAGGAAGAGGCAGTGGTGAGACCGAGCCAACAGCGTAGCAAAAGAGGGAGCAGTGGGCAAAATCAGAACACCCGCCGCCAAGAGACTCCGCCTGCTACTGACCGCCGCCATCTGGGACCGAGCACCCCAAAGGCAGCTTCAAGGAGTTCCCTGGCATGGCACTTCTTCAAACAATGTGCTGACGACAAGACCCGAGTGGTTTGCACGCTGTGCCATCAGAGCCTGAAGCGAGGCATTAACGTTCTGAACCTTAGCACAACCTGCATGACCAGGCACCTGCATGCAAAGCATGAACTGCAGTGGAGTAAACACCTTAAAAAAAAAGAAGTCACTCAGGCTCCCGCTGCTACCTCTTCTGCTGCTGCCGCCTCGGCCTCTTCTGCTGCTGCCACCGCCTCGGCCTCTTCCTCCGCCTCTGGAGGAACGTTGGCACCTGCCGCCCAGCAAACATGGGATGTACCACCAACACCACCACCTGCGTCACCAAGCATCTCAACCATGTCACACGGCAGCGTTCAGCTCTCCATCTCACAAACATTTGAGAGAAAGCGTAAATTCCCACCTAGCCACCCTCAATCCCTGGCCCTGAATGCCAGCATTTCTAAACTACTGGCCTATGAAATGCTGTCATTTAGGCTGGTGGACACACACAGCTTCAAACAGCTCATGTCGCTTGCTGTCCCACAGTATGTTGTTCCCAGCCGGCACTACTTCTCCAAGAGAGCCGTTCCTTCCCTGCACAACCAAGTGTCCGATAAAATCAAGTGTGCACTGCGCAACGCCATCTGTGGCAAGGTCCACCTAACCACAGATACGTGGACCAGTAAGCACGGCCAGGGACGCTATATCTCCCTAACTGCACACTGGGTAAATGTAGTGGCGGCTGGGCCCCAGGCGGAGAGCTGTTTGGCGCACGTCCTTCCGCCGCCAAGGATTGCAGGGCAACATTCTTTGCCTCCTGTCTCCTCCTCCTCCTACTCAGCTTCCTCCTCCTCTTCTTCCACCTGCTCATCCAGTCAGCCACACACCTTCACCACCAACTTCAGCACAGCCCGGGGTAAACGTCAGCAGGCCATTCTGAAACTCATATGTTTGGGGGACAGGCCCCACACCGCACAGGACTTGTTGCGGGGTATAGAACAACAGACCGACGAGTGGTTGCTGCCGGTGAGCCTCAAGCCCGGCCTGGTGGTGTGCGATAATGGGCGAAATCTCGTTGCAGCTCTGGGACTAGCCGGTTTGACGCACATCCCTTGCCTGGCGCATATGCTGAATTTGGTGGTGCAGAAGTTCATTCGCAACTATCCCGACATGTCAGAGCTGCTGCATAAAGTGCGGGCCGTCTGTTCGCGCTTCCGGCGTTCACACCCTGCCGCTGCTCGCCTGTCTGCGCTACAGCGTAACTTCAGCCTTCCCGCTCACCGCCTCATATGCGACGTGCCCACCAGGTGGAACTCCACCTTGCACATGCTGGACAGACTGTGCGAGCAGCAGCAGGCCATAGTGGAGTTTCAGCTGCAGCACGCACGGGTCAGTCGCACTGCGGATCAGCCCCACTTCACCACCAATGACTGGGTCTCCATGCGAGACCTGTGTGCCCTGTTGCGCTGTTTCGAGTACTCCACCAACATGGCCAGTGGCGATGACGCCGTTATCAGCGTTACAATACCACTTCTATGTCTCCTTGAGAAAACACTTAGGGCGATGATGGAAGAGGAGGTGGCCCAGGAGGAAGAGGAGGAAGAGGGGTCATTTTTAGCACTTTCAGGCCAGTCTCTTCGAAGTGACTCAGAGGGAGGTTTTTTGCAACAGCAGAGGCCAGGTACAAATGTGGCCAGACAGGGCCCACTACTGGAGGACGAGGAGGTGGAGGAGGATGAGGATGAAGCATGTTCACAGCGGGGTGGCCCCCAAAGCAGCTCGGGCCCATCACTGGTGCGTGGCTGGGGGGAAACACAGGACGATGACGATACGCCTCCCACAGAGGACAGCTTGTCCTTACCTCTGGGCAGCCTGGCACACATGAGCGACTACATGCTGCAGTGCCTGCGCAACGACAGCAGAGTTGCCCACATTTTAACGTGTGCGGACTACTGGGTTACCACCCTGCTGGATCCCCGTTACAAAGACAATGTGCCCACCTTACTTCCTACACTGGAGCGTGATAGAAAGATGCGCGAGTACAAGCGCACGTTGGTAGACGCGCTACTGAGAGCATTCCCAAATGTCACAGGGGAACCAGTGGAAGGCGAAGGCAGAGGAGGAGCAAGAGGTCGCCAACGCAGCTGTGTCATGGCCAGCTCCTCTGAGGGCAGGGTTAGCATGGCAGAGATGTGGAAAAGTTTTGTCACCACGCCACAGCTAACTGCACCACCACCTGATACGGAACGTGTTAGCAGGAGGCAACATTTCACTAACATGGTGGAACAGTACCTGTGCACACCCCTCCACGTACTGACTGATGGTTCGGCCCCATTCAACTGTTACGGGATCTCGTCTCTGGCAGGAAAAGCCCGCAGCAACAGGGCACACTGAGGCCCCCAGCCTCACATGCATCCCCCCTGGCAGATAACCGGGGGGGAGGGTTTACAGACTACAGTCACTGGCACTCGTTTCTGGCAGGAAAAGCCCGCAACAGGGCACACTGAGGCCCCCAGTTGCGGGCTTTTCCTGCCAGAGACGAGTGCCAGTGACTGTAAACCCTCCCCCCCGTCATCTGCCAGGGGGGATGCCTGGGGGGCTGGGGGCCTAGTGTGCCCTGTTGCTGCAGGCTTTTCCTGCCAGAGATTGCCGCTACCCCCCCCCCACGCCCTGGTCATCTGCCAGGGGGGATGCCTGGGGGGCTGGGGGCCTAGTGTGCCCTTTTGCTGCGGCCCTGCAGGCTTTTCCTGCCATTGGGCCCGCAACCAATCCCCCCCCTGGTCATCTGCCAGGCCCAGGGGGGGTGCCTGGGGGCCTAGTGTGCCCTGCTGCTGCGGGCTTTTCCTGCCATTGCCGCTACCCCCCCCCCCGGTCATCTGCCAGGGGGGATGCCTGGGGGGCTGGGGGCCTAGTGTGCCCTGTGCAGGCTTTTCCTGCCCTGCTGCTGCGGACGGCCCTGCGGGCTTTTCTTTCCAGAGATTGCCATTGCCGCTACACCCCCTTCCACGCCCTGGTGGTCATCTGCCAGGGGAGTGCCTGGGTGGCTGGGGGCCTAGTGTGCCCTGCTGCTGCGGCCCTGCGGGCTTTTCCTGCCATTGGGCCCGCAACCAATCCCCCCCCCCTGGTTATCTGCCAGGCCCAGGGGGGGGTGCCTGGGGGCCTAGTGTGCCCTGCTGCTGCGGGCTTTTCCTGCCATTGCCGCTACCCCCCCCGGTCATCTGCCAGGGGGGATGCCTGGGGGGCTGGGGGCCTAGTGTGCCCTGTGCAGGCTTTTCCTGCCACTGCCAGAGAGACGACGACGAGTAGTGCCAGCCCAGGGTCGGGTCCGGTCCGCTCCCCCCCCCCCCCCCGGCTTTTACTTACTTACCGTCGAGTTACCGGCTGGCAGGGCAGGGGAATTTGTCTTCAGTTCTTCTGTTCTTCCGGTCGGCGCCTCGGCGGTCCTCTTCTATCTGACATCCTCTCTGAGTCACGTCCGGCTTCCGTCTGAGTTCAGGTGCGTGTTCCCGCGAGACCTGCACAGGAGTTCACACAGGTCTCGCGGGAGTTCACGGGCCCGGCGCCGGCGCTGACCACAGGGAGGAGGGCGGCAACTTAAATGTGAATCGGAGTCATCGGACGGATGCCAGAGTCAGACGCAGCTGCAGCAGGGGCCAGGGGTCCGCAGGCGGCCGGGCCCCCTGGGGTGCCGGGCCCGGTCGCAACTGCGACCCCTGCGACCCCTATATGTACGCCACTGCTGCTGAGTTATGTGTGGGCCTTATACTCCACCGTTACCTATACTTGCTGTTGTATGTCCTGACTGCTGAGTTATGTGTTACCATGTACCTACTGCTGTCTGTTCTTCTGTCTGTCCTGACCCTGGAATAAAGGGGCCTTACAACAAATGTCTAAAATTACACCGTAACATTACATAAAAAAAAACAAAAAACACACGTTATCAAACTGCAAAAAATGTATTTATTATAACAAAAATAATAAAGCAAGCCTCTATGGCAACTTTTTCAGCTCCAATAATATTTTGTTCAGTTTTCGGAGCTGTTGAAGGTTTTTTTCCTCCATTTGCCATCCTCTTATTAAAGCGATGCTGCATTTTCTTCAGCTCCGCAACATCTTTACTGAACTCCTCTTTGGTGCCCTCCAGTTCTTTTATAGCCATGTTCACTTCTGGAAAAACAAAAATATTATAATTAAAATTAGGGTTACTTATAAGACAAATAGTGCATTTTTTTTTATTTTAATATAACACTAGTTTCTGTTGTCCCCTCATTGTTACCACTTTTAACCACTTCACGACCGGCCATTAAGCGTAGGCCTCAGCGGAATGTGACTTGATGCAGAGGGACAGTCTATTACGGACCAGCAAACACCCTGCCCCAGGCATAATCGTTTGTGAACCGGGTTGCAAATGCAACTCAGCTAAACAGGCAGCCATGTTAGCTAAGGGCTGCTATTTGTCAGATTCATTACACATGTGCATTACAGCTCCGGAGATGCAGGGTGTTGTGGGGATCGTGGGATGCTTGTGAATATGTTATGTATACCGAATTATAGGAATGTGTGCACATATTTACCCTCCCGGTGGGGGGTGTAGACCACATCTTCCTCCTCTTCTGGAGCTGGGGGGGCGGAATCAGGTGGTTGGGAAGGTCCGGCCTCCTCCTCAGTGGCTTCTGTATCACCTATCTCTGGGGGTGAAGTGGCCTGGACATTTTCTCCCTCCTCCTCTATGGTCGCCTCCACATTTTCTCTCTCCTCCATGGCCGCCTCCACATTTTCTCCCTCCTCCTCGTTCACCTTTTTTTTTTTTTCTTTTTTTTTGTGGGGGCGGACCATGGGAACGGGTTTATCTGTAATAATGGACACAATGTTAAGAATTTACACAAACAACTCATAAACCTTAACCAATGTAAAGATCAATAAATTCCTATATGGTGGAATCTGCATGGAATTATGAATTATACCAATAGTGCATTTACCTTAATAGTCTAAGTTACAAGGTAGGATGAGGTAACATGGGATTTGTTAGGAAGGTGCCCTATCGGGTATTGTGACTGGGTAATGGATGTTTAGGTAAACCAAACAACAGTTTGGAAATTAGATAAGGGGTTATTGGATGGTGTTATGTTGGGTATATAATTTTTTTGTGGCTGCCAGCGTTAGACTGTCTGCTAAGCCGCATTTTGAAGATCTGCAGCCAAACCGCCCTCCCTCCCTGTTGATTTAGTTGTCAAGGTAACTTTATAATTAGAAGGAGGCTTAAAGTCTCCCCTTTAAGTGTCACTTTGACGGTGACCACCCCTTTAACAGTGACTTTGATGGTGAACGGCCCTAATACACAGTGACTTTCACGGTAAACGCCCCTTTAACTGTGAACTCCACAGCTCCCGTCAATTGGCAGTTAGGATTTAAGTGAAAGGCTGGCAGGCTTGTATTGGATAATACAGGTCATTTTTTGGGAATAGCTTGTGTACGTCGTAGAGAGCCGAGACCCTGCAAGATTTCTTTCCAGGTAGCAAGGGATGTGTATACCAAGTTTCGTTTAAATCGATGGTTGCGTTTTTGCGGAACATACATACAGTACAGACCAAAAGTTTGGACACACCTTCTCATTCAAAGAGTTTTCTTTATTTTCATGACTATGAAAATTGTAGATTCACACTGAAGGCATCAAAACTATGAATTAACACATGTGGAATTATATACATAACAAACAAGTGTGAAACAACTGAAAATATGTCATATTCTAGGTTCTTCAAAGTAGCCACCGTTTGCTTTGATTACTGCTTTGCACACTCTTGGCATTCTCTTGATGAGCTTCAAGAGGTAGACCCCTGAAATTGTTTTCACTTCACAGGTGTGCCGTGTCAGGTTTAATAAGTGGGATTTCTTGCCTTATAAATGGGGTTGGGACCATCAGTTGCGTTGAGGAGAAGTCAGGTGGATACACAGCTGATAGTCCTACTGAATAGACTGTTAGAATTTGTATTATGGCAAGAAAAAAGAAGCTAAGTAAAGAAAAATGAGTGGCCATCATTACTTTAAGAAACCCAATCGAGATGGTTTGGGGTGAGCTGGACCGCAGAGGGAAGGCAAAAGGGCCAACAAGTGCTAAGCATCTCTGGGAACTCCTTTTAAGACTGTTGGAAGACCATTTCAGGGGACTACCTCTTGAAGCTCATCAAGAGAATGCCATGAGTGTGCAAAGCAGTAATCAAAGCAAAAGGTGGCTACTTTGAAGAACCTAGAATATGACATATTTTCAGTTGTTTCACACTTGTTTGTTATGTATATAATTCCACATGTGTTAATTCATAGTTTTGATGCCTTCATAGTCATGAAAATAAAGAAAACTCTTTGAATGAGAAGGTGTGTCCAAACTTTTGGTCTGTACTGTATATATATATATATATATATATATATCCAAGTTCACAGCAATTTGTTGCAGTATAGACAAGGTGGCAGTAGTTGGTAAGTAACTATCAATGCCAGCGCTTCGATCTTTTAATGGAATTTGCCATATAACAGAGACAGCAGGCAGTTAGTGAAGGACCTATTTATGAGATATTAATTTATTTGTTTGTGTATGCTCCTGGATCTATCACTATTTTATATGTATTGCTATTTTTTATTCATTGCTATTTTTTATTGCTGGTCATTATTTTAGCTATTGTCCTGATTTTAGTTAATAAACACGTACTCCACTTGTAAGTGTTGCCTGCTACTATTTATTTATTTATTTACAACTAGATTGGGTGAGTCTTTTTAGTGCACCTATCCATTAATACTCCTGGTTGAGCAACCCAATATTTTTATATGTGAAAAACTTGCATTAATTTTTAAATTATTATTTTTGCATTTTTCCTATTTACATACATTTACATATATTTTATTTATTTATTTATTTATATCAGGACCAGTCAGGAAAGAAAATGTCAGTCTACATTTTTTGGGAGGCAGAGATACTGTCCTTTTTTATTTTATTTACCCAGGATGTTCTGGAGCGTCCCCCTGACATCCTGTCATAAGGCCCATTAACCCTTTCATCCCCTTGCTTCCATCACAGTTCTACAGTACCTCGCGCTGAGCGGCAGTATAACCAGAAGTGCAGTGAAAGGGTCTCCAGCAGGAAAATAACCTGCACTTTCAGCCATCTGCAGACAATACCCCCCTTACCCCAAACAGGGAGTTCCTTTTGTCTCCGGGCTTTCAGTGAATGGGAGGGCAGGGCATCAGTGTGTAGACAGAGATAGCGTGCAATCTAATTCACAGACAGCAAGATCCCTGTAGGGGGGAGGGGGATGCAACCCTATTCAGAGCCCCAGTAAAGTTCATTTAATATACATGTATGCATATATGTGTATATATGTGTGTGTGTCTGTGTATACATGTGTATATATATATATATATATATATATATATATATATAATAGACGATGAAAAAGGGCAGCACTCCAATAGATTAAAAATCAAAAAAACTTTATTTACCCATAAGGCTGTAGCGACGTTTCGGCTCTAACACAGGAGCCTTCCTCAAGCAGTGTGTACAAACCAAGATCTGGACATATATAGTGTTACAGCTAACCATAACCAATTACATGTCAAGTGAACATAATTAATAAAAAAGCAAAGTACATGATACATCATACATGTGAAAACGACCAGGTCTGTACAACCTTTTGGTCATCCCAATGTGACAACTGATGAGATGGTTGCTCTTAAAGAATTAAAACTTGACCACGAACTTACCATTAAGGCCGCGGATAAAGGCGGTGCGGTGGTCGTGCTTGATACCCAGAAATATATTGCCGAAATCAAGCGGCAATTGAGCGATAGAACCGTCTATAGTCACATTGATTTTGACCCAAGGTTCAAGGTTGCTGATTTGATTGAAAATGTATTGACAGAGGCTTTGCATGCGGGGGTCATTGACGAGGGGCTTGTGGATTTTCTTACTGTACCACATCCTGTCACTCCGGTGCTCTATGTGTTGCCCAAGATCCACAAGTCCCTCGTCGATCTACCTGGCCGCCCCATTGTTTCGGGGTCTGATTCAATCTTCAGCCATGTGGCCATCTTCCTTGACAAGGTTTTGTGCAGTTTTGCATGTGGGGGCAGCTCCTATATTCGTGACACCAGCGATTTTTTGCTTAAACTGCAGGCTGTTGAACTTATTGATGTATCTGATGTGATACTTGCATCTTTTGATGTAACTTCACTTTATACATCAATAGATCATCAAAAGGGATTGGCTGCGGTCGGGTCAATGTTGGAGAAATCCACACTCACTGATGGTTCCCAACATTTTATATTATCTTTGTTGGAGATTGTGCTCAGGCACAATTATTTTTTATTTCAAGATTCATACTACGTGCAGGAACAGGGTGTGGCGATGGGGTCCAATGTGGCCCCAACTTATGCCAATATCTTTATGCGCAGGTTTGAGGAGGACATCGTCTATGGAAGCCACCACTTCCAACATGTTAGGGCGTGGTGGCGGTACATAGACGACGTCTTCCTCATTTGGACAGGGGATGCCCAACAACTCTGTGATTTTCACAGTTTCCTTAATGGAATTGATAGGGCACTACAGTTCACTTTGGTGCATTCCTGTGTCGAAATGCAGTTTCTGGACACCCGCGTGATCCTGTCGGATGGTAAATTGCAGACAGAATTGTTCACTAAGCCAACCGACAGGAACACGCTACTGACTTACAGCAGTAACCACCCTAGGTCTATGGTAAAATCCCTTCCATACTCCCAGTTCTTGAGGGTCAAACGTATTGTTTCAGACCCTGTGGCATCTAATAATACCTTGGATACACTGCTACACAAATTTGAGAAGCGGGGTTATCCAACTAAGTTATTACAGGAACAAAAGAAATTGGTTAGTCAACTCAATAGGGATGACACTCTAAAAAGGAAAGTAAAACAAAAGCAGATGATGAGGATCCCCTTTATTTCTACCCATTGTGAACAGAGCGTCGATATAAGCAATATTATCCGACGTCACTGGGGTATATTGGGTGGTTGTCTCAACACTGTCAAGGAATTCCACTCTCCTCCCATCATGTCCTACCGTAGGTCCAAGAGTCTCAAGGACCAACTGGTAAGGGCGGACGTAGGAACTTTGAAGACAGCAAGAAAGCTGACCTTGACAGGTGCCAGTGTCGGCTGTTTTCCTTGTTTGTCCTGCGTAAATTGTAAATTTACTCTCAAGGGTAGAGCCTTCATACACCCACAAACTGGGGTTTCATATCAGATAAGGCATTATCTGACTTGTGACTCCAGCTTTGTTGTGTATGTTATTGTTTGTCCTTGTAATCTGTTGTACGTCGGTGAAACAACAACTGATTTCAAGACACGATTCAACAATCACCGACTTAGTGTCCGGAAAAAAAGACTGGATTTACCAGTCTCTAAACATTTTGCCAATCAGAAACACAACGAGAAAGATCTGAAATTCTGTATTATTGATCATGTACCAATGCCTAGGAGAGGTGGCAATAGGATTAGCCTTCTAAAAAAGCGAGAACTAAAATGGATTTACACGCTGGGCTCCCTCCAGCCACATGGTCTCAATGTGGATTACAAGGTTGGGGTTGGTTAGGTGCGTGTTTTGCCCTCTATCCGTGTATTTTTAATGTCGATTGTCCCAGTGTAGATTATGTGACTTGTGTGTATTAAACATAAATCTTCGTTTATTCTAATAGTCTTTTTAAAATATTGTTTGTTTTGGATTCACTTCCGTGCACTTATGTTCACATTTTATCTTTACAGATGGTATGTTGCCGAGTTTGGGGTGAGGATAAGCGGTGTGACATTCATGTGGGCAGTGCGATCACGGTGTCTGGACACCATTGTCTATGCCAAAAACGACTTCCGTGTTCTTTCCAGAAAATTGCCTCTGTTTTTTTATCGTCTGTTGCATATGTGATAGGGTGTCATGAGGAGAGCCCTCTGAGTGGTGTGGCGACAGGTGGGTTTTGATCGGCGTGACTGCGACCCTGTATTTGCATGCAGATGCGCAGCCGCGCTGTGGTCACGGCTGGCGGATTCACTCTTAATTGTTAGTGTAGCCCTCAGCCGAGCCCGCTCAGCCACTTTCGATACTTTGGCATTGTCCCATACCAGTACCATCCTGATTCCACACTGTACCAGACTAAGTTGTCATCATGAGCGTCAGGGCGACATAATGGGCTGTTTTGCCCTTATCCATAATGGCTGTCTCGGCGCGGTGACGCAAGAGCGCATGCGTCATGTGACGAGATTGATACTGGCCGGGAACATGTATTATACGTCATATGGACATGCGCAGTGGGGACCCAGGCACGCCGGACCGCACATGTCAGCATGGATTACAACCGATCTTCATCCTGCATTCTTAGCACGCATCACCTGTACCAGTAAGCACTTGACACTTTATGTAATTACCTACAGTTGACACTGATAATGTTATTAATTATATATTTATATGAATATTTCACTGGATTTTATATTCACGACAATTATCCTTATGCAATTAGGTGTATCACAATTGGATCATATTGTATCGCTGATTTTATCAGTTTTCACATGTATGATGTATCATGTACTTTGCTTTTTTATTAATTATGTTCACTTGACATGTAATTGGTTATGGTTAGCTGTAACACTATATATGTCCAGATCTTGGTTTGTACACACTGCTTGAGGAAGGCTCCTGTGTTAGAGCCGAAACGTCGCTACAGCCTTATGGGTAAATAAAGTTTTTTTGATTTTTAATCTATTGGAGTGCTGCCCTTCTTTTCATCGTCTGCATCATTGGATTGGCTTGTATCCATATTGGGCTTTTTGCACCCTTCATCCCTTTGTTATCTGTGACGGTGCTGCCATCTTTTTTCTTTTTTTATATATATATATATATATATATATATAATATGTTTGTAATTACATGTATATATTCAGGTATCTATTGCTCTCCAAGAAAAAAAAGGGAGTAGTGCATACAGTACTTTCTTTAGCAGAACAGGCTCTTTACAGGAACTCACTAACATTCGATTTGCTAATATAAGCTTAAGTCCTCAGAAGTGTTTTATGTTATATTTATATCCAGTGCAGCAGTATATTGTGTATATACATAGTTCCACTACCAATCGCAATGCATGACTTCATAGAAATGTAAAAACTGATATTATTCATAACTAGCAATGCATTTTTTGCAAATATAAAAATATATTACAAGTTATATTATAATATAAATAATAATAATATAATTATAATATATATATATATACAAAAAAAAAATATATATAGATATATTTATATACACGCACAAACATATATATACATACATGCATGTATACACAGACACACACACATATATACACATATATATATTACATTTTACTACTGAAAAATGCTAGTAGAAAGGGGATTAAAAATTTCATCGACAGGAGGCCAGTGGGGCGCTGCTCAACACCTAATGTGATTGTATTTAATTAATATTAAAAAAAATGGCAGCATCTCTGTATCCTAATAACAGTAATCTGCCATTTTCTTCACTGCCAGGTCTTTTTATAGTACGGTCATGGGAACCAATCACAGGCCGGTTCTCACAGAAATTAAGGTTAAATACCTTGTTAACCAATATGACATAATTGTTTTGACAAGCTGTCATCACCAATTAAGCTCGATTGCCAGAGAACCGGCCTGTGATTGGTTCCCATAAAAATATGAGGATTGTGTTTGCAGTGATCTACCAGCGCTGCACCGACTTTCCCCGTGTGTAGTGTGTGTCTGCCAGCCTTAGGATGTGCTGTCATTAGTCCTCCTTGTGATGTGCAGTGTGTGAGGCTGGTGGTCACAGGTCATGGCTCTGCCAGCTCTCCAGGGCACAGGATTCCTGCTGGAGACCCTTTCACTGCTGGTGCCCTGGAGCGCACAGCATCAGTGTGTACAGAGACACTGTATAGCGCACGGGAACTAACTAACTGACTGTAGTTCCATGCGCCATCTGGTGTTCACAAACCAACATTGCACCCTGAATTTTCTCAATGGCTATTTACGCGATTCAGGTTTGCTAATTGAATTGGAAATCGCTTTGCGCTGCCGCGATTCTGAAGGGAGCGCTAGCGATGGTATATCTGTAGGTATTTAAAACAGTTATAAAATGTTCATATTGTTAGTATTGTTTTTAGAACTGTATACTGAACTAGATATATATGTATTTACTTACAGTTCCACCAAACTACAATTGCAACCATACAATTGCAAATACAAATTGCAAGCTACAAATTGCAAGCATACAATTGCAAGCATTCAGATTCCATATTGCAATGCAAATTGCATACAACCATACCAGATCATACTCAACCAATCTGCAAATTTTAAATAGTCACTGCAAACTGCATACTGCAAGCAGAACTATTAGTTAGACCTCAGATATACCTCTCAGAGAGATCGTAACGTGCTTAAATAACTTAAAGTGAGAGTACAGATACTGAAGAGAGAAATATATCCACCATTTTATGTTGAATGACAAGACTGAACATATGAACCACCATCTTATGCATACCGCCATTTTGTGATATCTTTTCAACACGTGTTATGTACATGGACTATCTGCTGTGGAGGCGGCAGTGTTATATATGAAGAAAAGTTGAAGTTAATAAAGAAGTTATTTCAAGCATTTGGTGTGCTCTTTAAACCTACTGTTTCCATAGAATGGCGCTAGAGGAATTACAGAGTAACGGACAGTCTGGTTAGACTAAAAGTCAGAGATATCAAAATTCTTCTAATGCCATAGCGCAAAAGGCACTTCATAGTGCTGCGCCTGCCACATGCCATCCAGTGCCCCCTTTGTGTCATCCAGTGCCCCACTTGTGCCATCAATTGACCCCCTTGCGCAATTCAGTTCCCCTATTGTGCCAACCATTGCCCCCTTGTGCCATCCATTGCCCCCATTGTGCAATTCATTACCCCCTTGTGCCATCCAGTGCCCCCTTGTACCATCCAGTGCCCCCTTGTTTGCCATCCAGTGCCCCCTTGTTTGCCATCCAGTGCCACCTTGTTTGCCATCCAGTGCCCCCTTGTTTGCCATTCAAAGTGCCCCCTGTGACATGCACAGCATAGCGATCAGCCTCTGTGGCTGATCGCTATGCTGTCACTCCTGCACAGCGCTTACATCACGCTTATGTACTATTTTTAGAAGAACAGAAGCATTAATATATTTAGCCGGTTCCCAAGGTCTCTCTTCTGGACTGTAGCCCTTCCAGTCCACTAAGAAGAAAGTTTTCCCTCTAATCTTTTTTTATATGCAGACTATTCTTGACTTCAAACACATCTTCAGTACTGACAAAAGCAGTAGCAGGTGCAGAACGTCAGGAATAATGATTATATACCGCTGCTTTAAGGAGGGAGTTAGGTATACACAGAAAGACTTAAAGGCACAACTTCTAGCAGACCAGATTTATTTGCTTTAGCACTTATGGACCAATGAAACAAGGTACCAACTTGTAGGAGGGTACTTTGATGTTCTTTGTAGAAAATCAGACCTTGTCTCCAGGAGTGAAGTGAGCTGGAGACCTATATTTACGATCAATGGTTTTATTCATATGGGCAGAGGCTTGAAGCAAAGAAGTCTTGGTTTCTTGTCAGATCCAAGAGGAGTTATTGATAGTGGAATCTGCTGCTGGAACTTCAGAGGAGACAGACAAAGGAAGAGAAACCGTTAATACGGTAGATGGCAATTTGCAATGAAGAAACAGCTCTTATCTAAATATTCACTAGAAAGATTGGGAAGTAATGGAAGTAAAGTGGTCCAATCATCATGACATGCAGAAGTGATGTGTTGCAGATAACTGACCAGGATCTGATTGATACACGCCACTTGACCATTGGATTGAGGGTGATAGGCAGAAGAAAAGTACAGTGGAATAATTACGTTCTGCAACAGGGAAGGGCTTTGAAAAAAGTTCATCTTGCCAGAAGAATTCTTTTGAGTGAGAACAGCTCCAGCTTCTACAGAAAATGGATTGACCTCCAAAAAGAACTGCTTGGACACATCTGGACAATGAAGAATAGAGAAGAGGAGAAGGCTTGCTTGAGTGACTGGAATGCTTATGCAGCCTCAAAAGGCCACTCCTCGGCATTCACCCCCATCTTAGTAAGGGCAGAAATAAGGGCAGTCGTAGTGGAAAAGTGTGAAATGAATTCTCTGTAATAATTGGCTATACCCTGGAATCATGGTATTGCATGCCGACCGAGCCAGTCGAATACAAAAGATAGCTTCTCAGGATCCATGTCTAATTCACAAAGATAATGTAGCCTAGAAAGTTATTTTCAAACATGTATTTTTCAAATTTAGCATAATGTCTATTTTCCCTCAAGTGCTGAAGAATTGTCCGTATTTGCCTCCGATGTGGAAACAGGTCTGGAGAGAAAATAAGTAGTGTTGATCGAGCACCAAAGTGCTTGGTTGCTCTGGTGCTCGAATAGAACACTTTGGTATGCTCGGGTGCTCTACAGCGCACTAGAGAACAATGGAAGTCAATAAGAGAACCCGAGCATTAAACCAGGCACCCCCTGCTCTGAAGAGGGGAGGGTGTCTGGTTCACAGGAAAAGGTCAGAAATCGATGGAAACACCACTGAAATGGTTCGGAAACAGCATGGGGACGATGTCTGGATGCATCTTGGACTCCCAGGTCGCTGCTGGGAACAATGTTGTCTGAGTAGTACGCCACTTTTACAGACTGACAATAATACGCACAAAACGAAAGTTAAAATAGATTTTAGAGAAAAAATTGTTAGGAAACATTCATTTCTGTATATTTACTTACATATAAAGTGCAAGTGCTGCCAAAAATTGCAACCGTCTCCTGCTCCTCCTCCTCATCATCATCCAATTCGCGCTGAGAAGACGAACTGACAGGGGTCTGGCTATCACCCTGTTTACTGTCTTCCCCCATTTCCACCTCTTCCACATGCAAAGCGTCCGCCCTTATTGTGAGCAGCGAGCGTTTGAGTAGACACAGAAGTGGGATGGTTACGCTGATAATAGCGGCATCGACGCTCACCATCTGTGTTAATTCCTCAAAGTTGCGTAAAACCTCACAGAGGTCAGACATCCATGCCCACGCCTCGCTTGTGAAGAGCGCAAGCTGACTGGAAAGGCAATGACCATGTTGCAGCTGGTATTCCACTACTGCCCTCTGCTGCTCACAAAGCCTGGCCAACATGTGGAACGTGGAGTTCCAGCGTGTGCTCACGTCGCATAACAGTCGGTGAGCTGGCAATTGCAAGTGCT
This sequence comes from Bufo bufo, assembly GCF_905171765.1. Lineage (NCBI taxonomy): Eukaryota > Metazoa > Chordata > Amphibia > Anura > Bufonidae > Bufo > Bufo bufo. The sequence continues at coordinate 26,665,384 of NC_053389.1, read as the reverse complement.
GCTGCAGCGTTGCCAGACCGGCAGCAGCGCTAGATGACTTTCGGAAATGGGCACACACTGCGCACATTCACTAGTAGCTTAGTCAAATTGGGGTAGGTTTTGAGAAACCACCGAACCACTAAGTTGAACACGTTGACTAGGCATGATATGTGTGGCGGCCATTATCAGACACAACCATGCCTGGTTCTAGGTTAAGTGGCGAGAGCCACAGTTCAGTCTGGTCCCTTATACCCTGCCACAGCTCTGCGGCGGTGTGCTGCTTGTCACCTAAACATATTTGTTTCAGCGCGGCCTGTTGCCAATTCCCCACTGCAGTGCTACACTGCTTCCAGCTACCGACTGATGGCTGACTGGTGCTGCAAAATGAGAATTCAAAGGTGGAAGTGGAGGAGGAGAAGGGGGGTTGCAGGCACTAAAGTAGGTGGTGGCGGAAATCCTGATAGAAGTAGGGCCTGCAATCCTTGACGTCGGTAGCACCTGTGCCATCCCAGGGTACGAGTCGCTCCCGGCCTCCACAACGTTCACCAAGTGTGCAGTCAAAGAAATGTAGCGTCCCTGGCCAAAATCACTTGTCCATGTGTCAGTGGACCTTCCCAATAACTGCGTTGGTCAGGGCACAAGTCATGTTACGGGACACATGCTGGTGTAAGGCAGGGACAGCAGACCGGGAATAATAGAGGCGGCTGGGGACTGAGTAATGAGCGATAGTGATGGATGAACATCTGCCGGGACGGTTCGCGAACATGATCGCGCGAACGCGATCAAAAGTTCGCAAACCGCAAGTTCGTGGCGGGTCCCATTCATTTTAATGGCCGGCGAACCTGAAAAACCTTCAGCTGATATTTGCAGCCAAGAAATAATTACTATAAGTGCACAAATAGTCCCACAACATGGACAGTGACATACCAGATGTATTATTCGAATTTGCGATCTCAATTTATTATTTTGTTCAATGCAAAATATCGGCAATATAATTTTCGATTACTCGCATGCGCAAATGCACTGTACAGTACCCAAATGCACTATAAAGAAAGTATATTGGTATATAACACCCCGCTTCAATCTGTTTTTTTTTAGGGGCGACTGGTATATCACACCAGTAGAAATTATTTGTTCCAATAACGCTTGTCCCTCTATATACCTGCAGTATCGCAGCAGAACCGCACACAACTGCCGCACAATACAAATGCACTATAATATACCGTCTAACATAGAAAGTATATTATACCATTGTACAAGGAAGGCAATCCATTAGAATATACATGAAGATAAAACGTAACCCTTATTAATTTTACTATGAGGGTCCATTCACACGTCCGTATTTTGCGGATCGCAAAAACGGACACTGGCAATGTGCATTCCGCAATTTGTGGACCGCACATCGCCGGCACTATACTAGAAAATGCCTAATCTTGTCTGCAATTGCTGATAAGAATAGGACATGTTCAATTTTTTTGTTAAAACGGAAGCACAGATGCAGAAGTGCGGATCCGCAAATGCGGATGTGGATCCGCAAATGCAGATGCGTACAGCACATTCCGGCCCCATTGAAAATGAATGTGGACCGATTTTGCGGACGTGTGAATGGAAAAATATCCCTCAAAGTGAAAATAAATAAAATTATTAAAGTTAACCAAAAAGCATAGATGTGGTCGGCAATAACAAGTGCTCGGCGGCACCAAATCAGAAACGATATGTCCTACCACAATCCGGGGGGTTCCAGTGCACATCCATGAATCCCGGAGGGAAAGCAAAAACCATCTATCCCTGGGCTAGATGATGATGTGGTATTGAAGGACAGGGTGGGCAAAGAACTGTCCCTGATATTGCCCTACAGGGGGTGCTATTCTGGCCCTGATTGCCTAACCACAGACCACCCGCCCTGATAAGAGCGACCCTGTCCGGAACCTTACCCTATATAAAAATGGCCCTAGTAAGCCCCTAGCCCCTAGGCCCCTGACTTCCAGGTGATCACTATATAGATCTATGTGTTTTTGACTCATTATAAAAGTATATTATAAGTATATCGCACCCCTCTGTGTATCGCACCTATCGATAGCACACCTATACTAGTCCTTAAAATTACTTTTGTGGCCCTATTAGCTAGCGTTTGGTGTCTCTAACAGTCTGTCCCTGCTCCACACAGCAACCTCTCCCTACACTGGCAAAACGCTGAATGTAAAATGGCAGCCAGATCGGGTTTATTTATAAGGTAGGGGGTATGTCCATGTGCTGAAACGTCTCAATTGGCCGTCCTGTACCACCTGATGGATGTGTCATGGGTCAAAGTTCTTCACAATGTAAAAGAATATGGCGGGCGCGAATTTCCCCATATGTTCGCATGTTCGGCAAATCGCGAACACGCAAAGTTCGCCGCAAAACGACCGCCGGGCGAACCGCAAGGCCATCTCTAATGAGGGACCTCCACTGCCATCATGCTGCGGACAGCCTCAGTGTCCACAAGCCTAAATGGCAACATTTCCAGGGCCAGGAATTTGGAAAGTTGCGCATTTTGTGCTATGGCCTGTGGGTGGGTGGCTGGGTATTTGCGCTTTCGTTCTAAGGCCTGCTGCGGATTATTTTACTTTGGACATTTGAATGGGACCCTTAGCCTGGATCTTTACCCGCGTGCACCATCTACTCTTCAATGATTGGTACGTTTTTTTCCCGGATTGGGACGAGTGGTGCTGCTTCTTCATTATTTTTTCTAAGCTCAGACAAAGACATTGCAGCCTTCTCATTGGCCCACAAGCAAGTAGGGAGGTTACCGATGAGAAAAAAATCTAGAATATTTGAAATTACGAATATATATCAATATATTCTAAATATTCACGAATTCACGAAGTGCCAATATTCACGAATAATATTCGCTATTCGAATATTCGAGCCCAACACTAGCGCACACTAAGAGATATTACAAAGTTTGTTATAATCACCTATGAAAAGTTAATGATTCCAAATTGCTATGAAAGAAATGAGAGCAAAACCCTTGACATTCACATCTGGTTGGCTGCACATAGACACATATAGGATAAACGTAGATAATATACTGAAAAAATTTGCCAATTTTTATAAGTTACACCATTATATAATTATATATATTGCATAGGCTACTTTCACACTAGCGTTTTTTGCGGATCCTTCATGGATCTGCAAAAATGCTTCCGTTACAATAATACAATGGATCCGGTTGTATTATGTCTTATATAGCCAAGACGGATCCGTCATGAACTCCATTGAAAGTCAATGGGGGACAGATCCGTTTTCTATTGTGTCAGAGAAAACGGATCCATCCCCATTGATTTCTGTCCGCATCCCAGGACGGACAGAAAAACGCTGCAGGCAGCCTCCAGAGCGGAATGGTGACGGATCGGAGGCAAACTAATGCATTCTGAGCGGATCCTTTTCCATTCAGAATGCATTAGGGCAAAACTGACCCGTTTTGGACCGCTTGTGAGAGCTCTAGACGGATCTCACAAACGGAAAGCCAAAACACTAGTGTGAAAGTAGCCTTAGAAAAAGGAATGGAGAGGGTTGACACGATTGAAAAATACGTTAATATGTTTATGTTAAAGGGTGAAATTAGTTTCCGGAAGGAAGAAACTGAATGAGGGGGCACAATCTGAAAGTAGTTGGCGGGGAGGATAAGAACCAATGCAAGAAGATATTATTTAACTGAAAAAGTAGCAGGTGCTTGGAAGTAACTTCCAGCAGATGTGGTTGGAGAATGTACCTGCAAGCCTACCTGGAATAAAATATACTTATCCTAAGAGAAAAAAAGAATGTTCGAGATCAATTTATAATATAGCACCCTGTATAACGAATAATTGTACTGCATATAAAATACCACCATAAGTCACCACTCACTATGCCATTCAGTATCCTGGTCAGCGACACCCTCCCCATGCTGCTACTGTAGTACCCCATTCCTTCACCCTGCTACTGTCTCTAATGGCTAACAATGTCATCTGTGTACTTATTCCAGGTCCTCTAACACTGTGCCTTCATAATATTGCTATGAAACTGTTATGTTCATGTACTTCCCTAGTTCACCAGCAGGTGGCAGTTATCTGGCAGAGAGAGTATCTTTAGATAGAATGGAACTTACCATTACATTCTCCACCCTTTGGGCAGAAATGGCTAGTCCTGCTTCCTACCAGAAGTGGCTGAAGTACATGCAAAGTTTCCTGGCCATTTTTAGGATGTCTTGCAGATGGGAGGAAGACTTCAGGAACCGCTTTACAACCAGATTGAACACGTGCGCCATCCAGGGCGCTCATGGCTCAGCCCTCCTTGACGCAGCGCCGACACCATGTTCTTCCCGTTGTCGGTCACCATGTTTCCGATTTTGAGTTGTCGCGGAGAAAGCCAGGATTTGATTTCTTGATGAAGGACACGGAGCAGTTTCTCCGCTGTGTGACTCCGTTCGACCATGCAAATAAGGTGTAGAACAGCGTGACACCGCCGTGCCCTGCACATGTGGTATGCTGGAGGGGCACTGTGAATTGTCCCTGCAGTGGAAGTTGAGGACACGGTGGAGGATGCTGAGGCAGAGGCGGACTTTGTCGCAGGACCAACGGTGTGAGAACATGGAGGCGGAGACGGCGTCACCTGGCCAAGTTGCTGGTGTGGCTGGGCAGGAACCACATTTACCCAGTGGGCCGTAAAGGACATGTATTTTCCTTGACTGTAGTTACAGCTACCGACCAATTTTCCCAAAAAAGGATGTATCACAAACAAATTTCCCCATTGAATGGCTAATCGACGCAATTACTCAGTCCTTACAGAAGAAAGTCTACATTCACCAACCAATTTTCCCAAAAAAGGCTGTATCACAAACAAATTTCGCCACTGAATGAAAATGTAAATTCACCGCAGAACGGCTAAGAAGTACTTATTTTTCCTATTAATAAACACCAACAATGGCTGTATGACAATGTAAATTTACCGCAGAACGGCTAATAACACGTACTTATTTTTCATCGGTTCACTACAGACTGGCTAATAAGATGTATTCTTTTTCCTATTAATAAACCCCAAAAAAATAAATATAACAATCACAATTCACCGCAGAACAGCTAATAGGACGTACGTATCTATCCTATTAATACACCCCAACAATGGCTGCATAACAATGTCGGTTCACTACAGACCGGCTAATAAGTCGTATTCTTTTTCCTATTTAATTTATTATTATTATTATTTTATATATTTTTTTCTTTGTCTACTGTAGGTGATGCCGCTGCTTCTGTTAGTGCAGGTTCAAAAACGTGCCAGACCTAGGGCAAGTTGTGGTGGTGGCAGAAATGTCAGCATTGCTGGTGGTGTCAGGCTGGCCAAGATTGGTAATTTGTCCTACTGGGTAGTTTCCCGGTGGTCCGCTCTGTCAGGGGACAGTCTGACATAATTAGGCAGGAAATGCACTAATGGTGCAAATCCTGCAGCAGTTAGTGCAATTCTGAGCCTAAGAAATCTGAAGGACTTGTGATGACATCAGTGTCCTGTCCTACTAGTCTGCAAGAGAGGTGAGTAACGTAAAAGGGGGACAGTGTTACTGTCAGTGTGGATGGGGTGGTCAGTAACCATCGACAAAGTTGCTGGCAGTGGTGGAGGGATGGTTAGAGATGATGATCTGGGCAGCCATAGCATACGACAGTGGTCACCGCTAGCAGTGATACGAGGGACACTAACAGCTCAGAGATATGTGCAGGACATCCTGCCGCCATATGTGTTCCTCTCATGGCAGGGCTTCCGACTGGCAAAGAGGTAGGTCAATTCCTATACATAGAACATGCACAGTAAATTATGGGTGTGTGCTGTTTTTTAGACAGAAACAGATATCACCTATCATTCCTTCCGTTTCCAGTGATGTTGACCACCGCTTCAGCTGCGGCATTATTCAATTTGCTCACAAAATGTCTCAGCACATAATACGGCAGGGGATTTTCACTGTTCATTGGTTTAAAAGTGTCATGTGATCAGAAAAATAGCCAAAGTGCATAGTTTGAACTGGAGGGAATCTTGAAGGTGATTGATTAGCCTGTCATACATTTCAGGGGATATTCTATGTTCATTGGGTAAAAAATGTCATGTGACCAAAATAAAGGTTTAAAGGGGTTGTGCCACTGATAGAAATGTATCCAGCCCAACTAGTGTATATAGACTGCATATTGGAGTGGCTGAAGGGGGGTGTTATTTACATGTGGAGGGATGTTATTTACATGGGACTGTATATTGGAGGGGCTGAAGGGAGGAGAATGATGTTATTTACATGGGACTGTATATTGGAATGGCTGAAGGGAGGAGAGTGATATTTATATGGGACTGTATATTGCAGAGGCTGAAGGGAGGGGAGTGGTGTTATTTACATGGGACTGTATATTGGAGTGGCTGAAGGGAGGGGTGTTATTTAAATGTGGAGGGATGGTATTTACATGGGACTGTATATTGGAGGGGCTGAAGGGAGGAGAGTGATGTTATTTATATGGGACTGTATACTGGAGGGGCTGAAGGGAGGGGAATGATGCTATTTACATGGGACTGTATATTGGAGTGGCTGAAGGGAGGAGAGTGATGTTATTTACATGGGATTGTATATTAGAGTGGCTGAAGGGAGGGGTGTTATTTACATGTGGAGGGATGTTATTTACATGGGACTGTATATTGGAGGGGCTAAAGGGAGGAGAGTGATGTTATTTATATGGGATTGTATATTGGAGGGGCTGAAGGGAGGGGTGTTATTTACATGGGACTGTATATTGGAGGGGCTGAAGGGAGGGGAGTGATATTTATATAGGACTGTATATTGCAGAGGCTGAAGGGAGGGGTGTTATTTACATGGGACTGTATATTGGAGGGGCTGAAGGGAGGGGAGTGATATTTATATAGGACTGTATATTGCAGAGGCTGAAGGGAGGGGAGTGGTGTTATTTACATGGGAATGTATATTGGAGTGGCTGAAGGGAGGGGTGTTATTTACATGTGGAGGGATGTTATTTACATGGGACTGTATATTGGAGAGGCTGAAGGGAGGAGAGTGATGTTATTTATATGGGACTGTATACTGGAGGGGCTGAAGAAGGGGAATGATGCTATTTACATAGGACTGTATATTGGGGGGCTGAAGAGAGGGGAATGATGTTATTTACATGGGACTGTATATTGTAGGGGCTGAAAGGAGGAGAGTGATGTTATTTAGGCTATCCGCACACAAACGTGAAAAAATAGCCATGTGACAGCCGTTTAAGTAGCATCCATCACACGGCCGTTTTTATAACCAATTGCAGTCCATGTGGATGTTCACATGGCTGTTTTTTTTTTTTACGTCCATTTAGATGGGAGTGCGCACGTGTAACGGCCGATAAAAACAGGTACAGTGTAGATAAATTACATTTTAGGGGTTAAAATCATGTTAAAAATACTCACCTTATCCAACGGGTGGGGACACCTACTCCTCATTCGATGCAGCAGGACCTGCGCTCCCAGCGTGATGACAGGTCAGGTCCTGCTGCATCCAGTGAGGAGTTATTGTCCCCACGCGTGAAAGTGGATGAGGTGTGTTTTTTGGCAGTCAAAATAAAATGTTGTGGGCCACATTAATAATGCTGGGGGCCACTATGAGGGACATTATTAATGCTGGGGCAAATATTGGGAACATTATAAATGTTAGGGGCCACTATGGGAAACATTATTAATGCAAGGAGCCACTATGGGGGGGACATTACTACTGCTGGGAGGGGCCACTATGAGGGACATAATTTTAGGGCCACAACTGGGACATAATTTAGTCTAGGGTCACAATGGGGACATTATTAATGCTGGAGGCCACTATGAAGAACAATATTAATTCTGGGGGCCACTGTGGGGGACATTATTTATGGGTGGTTGGGATAAGCCAATGAAATTCATCAGTTTCTAGGGTTTGAAAATGGTCATAAAAAATCTGACAGTGTGTCTGTGATACAGCCGTCACCCGCTGCCTACATTTGTATTTAGGGGTAAATTATATTCATTGGTGGCACAGTGACCACAGTCCTTCCCATCCTCCTCATCATTAAATTCTCATTGGTGCAGTGTCAGCCGCGTCACGGTGGGGAGGGAGGGATGGACTGCCTCCTTTTCCTCTGTGCCAGCTGATGAGAACATGGCGCGTGCTGAGAGCGGCGCGTGCCATGTCCTCTAACAGATACTAGGCTGTGCAGTAGCACAGCCTAGTATTGGAAAAATAGCAAATCCCGGTATCATATTGATCCTGTGACAAAAATATTGATTGGGTATCGAAAATTCGATTCCCGGTGCAACCCTACATCAAATTAGACGTCGCCCAGGAAGCCCTAAATGTGAGAGATATGTGCTGCAGTATACTCCTGTTTAATAGTGTATTTGCAGCAAGTAAAGCAAGTAAAATGTCTTTAGTCCTAGTGCGGGGGGCGGGGGGGGGGGGGGGGGGGGGGGGGGGGGAGGAGGGGGGGGGGGGGGGCGTCGACTGGGGCCGTATGCATTGGGGCCTCGGACCATATCTTTGCGACCCTAAGGACAACGGCACATTTGCCCGTCCTGCCTATTATCAGGAAAATCTCAATAAGTATGGTGGGAGAGAGTTGAGAACAGTTACGGTACATACAAACCAGGAAGTAGGAGAAAAGCTGAGAGAATAAGAGATATGGCACAACCCCTTTAAGCGGGGAGTATCAAATGAAATAATGATGACTACAAAGTAATAGCTTACATTTTGTGAATTGTGACATGAGAAATAGTTTTATTAATTATGATGTATTTTGTAAGTGTTTTATTTATGTTTTGTTTAATCATGTGGTATGATTATTTATTAACATATTCACGGGTACCTGGAATATTTAAAGTGCAGAGCTGGGAGATGTGGTCCATATTAACCACCTCAGCCCCCTTAGCTTAAACACCCTTAATGACCAGGCCACTTTTTACACTTCTGACCTACACTACTTTAACCGTTTATTGCTCGGTCATGCAACTTACCACCCAAATGAATTTTACCTCTTTTTCTTCTCACTAATAGAGCTTTCATTTGGTGGTATTTCATTGCTGCTGACATTTTAACTTTTTTTGTTATTAATCGAAATTTAACGATTTTTTTGCAAAAAAATGACATTTTTCACTTTCAGTTGTAAAATTTTGCAAAAAAAACGAGATCCATATATAAATTTTTCTCTAAATTTATTGTTCTACATGTCTTTGTAGAACTTCTATGAACTCACTATGCCCATCAGCGAATATCTTGGGGTGTCTTCTTTCCAAAATGGGGTCACTTGTGGGGTAGTTATACTGCCCTGGCATTCTAGGGGCCCTAATGTGTGGTAAGTAGTTTGAAATCAAAATCTGTAAAAAATGGCCGGGGAAATCCGAAAGGTGCTCTTTGGAATGTGGGCCCCTTTGCCCACCTAGGCTGCAAAAAAGTGTCACACATGTGGTATCTCCGTACTCAGGAGAAGTTGGGCAATGTGTTTTGGGGTGTCATTTTACATATACCCATGCTGGGTGAGAGAAATATCTTGGCAAAAGACAACTTTTCCCATTTTTTTATACAAAGTTGGCATTTGACCAAGATATTTATCTCACCCAGCATGGGTATATGTAAAATGACACCCCAAAACACATTGCCCAACTTCTCCTGAGTACGGAGATACCACATGTGTGACACTTTTTTGCAGCCTAGGTGGGCAAAGGGGCCCACATTCCAAAGAGCACCTTTCGGATTTCACCGGCCATTTTTTACAGATTTTGATTTCAAACTACTTACCACACATTTGGGCCCCTAGAATGCCAGGGCAGTATAACTACCCCACAAGTGACCACATTTTGGAAAGAAGACACCCCAAGGTATTCCGTGAGGGGCATGGCGAGTTCCTAGAATTTTTTATTTTTTGTCACAAGTTAGCGGAAAATGATGGTTTTTTTTTTGTTTTTTTTTCTTACAAAGTCTCATATTCCACTAACTTGTGACAAAAAATAAAAACTTCCATGAACCCACTATGCCCATCAGCGAATACCTTGGGGTGTCTTCTTTCCAAAATGGGGTCACTTGTCGGGTAGTTATACTGCCCTGGGATTCTAGGGGCCCTAATGTGTGGTAAGTAGTTTGAAATCAAAATCTGTAGAAAATGGCCGGTGAAATCCGAAAGGTGCTCTTTGGAATGTGGGCCCCTTTGCCCACCTAGGCTGCAAAAAAGTGTCACACATCTGGTATCCCCGTACTCAGGAGAAGTTGGGCAATGTGTTTTTGGGTGTCATTTTACATATACCCATGCTGGGTGAGATAAATATCTCGGTCAAATGCTAACTTTGTATAAAAAAATGGGAAAAGTTGTCTTTTGCCAAGATATTTCTCTCACCCAGCATGGATATATGTAAAAAGACACCCCAAAACACATTGCCCAACTTCTCCTGAGTACGGGGATACCAGATGTGTGACACTTTTTTGCAGCCTAGGTGGGCAAAGGGGCCCACATTCCAAAGACCACCTTTCGGATTTCACAGGCCATTTTTTACAGATTTTGATTTCAAACCACTTCTCACGCATTTGGCCCCTAAAATGCCAGAGCAGTATAACTACCCCACAAGTGACCCCATTTTGGAAAGAAGACACCCCAAGGTATTTCGTGATGGGCATAGTGAGTTCATGGAAGTTTTTATTTTTTGTCACAAGTTAGTGGAATATGAGACTTTGTCAGAAAAAAAAAAATCATCATTTTCCGCTAACTTGTGACAAAAAATATAATATTCTAGGAACTCGCCATGCCCCTCACGGAATACCTTGGGGTGTCTTCTTTCCAAAATGGGGTCACTTGTGGGGTAGTTATACTGCCCTGGCATTCTAGGGGCCCTAATGTGTGGTAAGTAGGTAAATGACCTGTGAAATCCGAAAGGTGCTCTTTGGAATGTGGGCCCCTTTGCCCACCTAGGCTGCAAAAAAGTGTCACACATCTGGTATCCCCGTACTCAGGAGAAGTTGGGCAATGTGTTTTGGGGTGTCATTTTACATATACCCATGCTGGGTGAGATAAATATCTTGGTCAAATGCCAACTTTGTATAAAAAAATGGGAAAAGTTGTCTTTTGCCAAGATATTTCTCTCACCCAGCATGGGTATATGTAAAAAGACAACCCAAAACACATTGCCCAACTTCTCCTGAGTATGGGGATACCAGATGTGTGACACTTTTTTGCAGCCTAGGTGGGCAAAGGGGCCCACATTCCAAAGACCACCTTTTGGATTTCACTGGCCATTTTTTACAGATTTTGATTTCAAACCACTTCTCACGCATTCGGCCCCTAAAATGCCAGGGCAGTATAACTACCCCACAAGTGACCCCATTTTGGAAAGAAGACACCCCAAGTTATTTCGTGATGGGCATAGTGAGTTCATGGAAGTTTTTATTTTTTGTCACAAGTTAGTGGAATATGAGACTTCATTTTCCGCTAACTTGTGACAAAAAATATAAAATTCTAGGAACTCGCCATGCCCCTCACGGAATACCTTGGGGTGTCTTCTTTCCAAAATGGGGTCACTTGTGGGGTAGTTATACTGCCCTGGCATTCTAGGGGCCCTAATGTGTGGTAAGTAGGTAAATGAACTGTGAAATCCGAAAGGTGCTCTTTGGAATGTGGGCCCCTTTGCCCACCTAGGCTGCAAAAAAGTGTCACACATCTGGTATCTCCGTATTCAGGAGAAGTTGGGCAATGTGTTTTGGGGTGTCTTTTTACATATATTCATGCTGGGTGAGAGAAATATCTCGGCAAAAGACAACTTTTCCCATTTTTTATACAAAGTTGGCATTTGACCAAGATATTTATCTCACCCAGCATGGGTATATGTAAAATGACACCCAAAAACACATTGCCCAACTTCTCCTGAGTACGGCGATACCAGATGTGTGACACTTTTTTGCAGCCTAGATGCGCAAAGGGGCCCACATTCCTTTTATGAGTGCATTTTTAGACATTTGGATCCCAGACTTCTTCTCATGCTTTAGGGCCCCTAGAATGCCAGGGCAGTATAAATACCCCACATGTGACCCCATTTTGGAAAGAAGACACCCCAAGGTATTCAATGAGGGGCATGGCGATTTCATAATTTATTTATTTTTTTGGCACAAGTTAGCGGAAATTGATATTTTTTTTTTCTCACAAAGTCTCCCTTTCCGCTAACTTGGGACAAAAATTTCAATCTTTCATGGACTCAATATGCACCTCATGGAATACCTTGGGGTGTCTTCTTTCCGAAATGGGGTCACATGTGGGGTATTTATACTGCCCTGGCATTCTAGGGGCCCTAAAGCGTGAGAAGAAGTCTGGAATATAAATGTCAAAAAAAATTTACGCATTTGGATTCCGTGAGGGGTATGGTGAGTTCATGTGAGATTTTATTTTTTGACACAAGTTAGTGGAATATGAGACTTTGTAAGAAAAAAAAAAAAATTTCCGCTAACTTGGGCCAAAAAAATGTCTGAATGGAGCCTTACAGGGGGGTGATCAATGACAGGGGGGTGATCTGGGAGTTTATATGGGGTGATCACCCCCCTGTAAGGCTCCATTCAGATGTCCGTATGTGTTTTGCGTATCCGATCCATGTATCAGTGGATCCGTAAAAATCATACGGACATCTGAATGCAGCCTTACAGGGGGGTGATCAATGACAGGGGGGTGATCAATGACAGGGGGGTGATCAGGGAGTCTATATGGGGTGATCACCCCCCTGTAAGGCTCCATTCAGATGTCCGTATGTGTTTTGCGGATCCGATCCATGTATCATTGGATCCATAAAAATCATACGGACATCTGAATGCAGCCTTACAGGGGGGTGATCAATGACAGGGGGGTGAAAAATGATAGGGGGGTGATCAGGGAGTCTATATGGGGTGATCACCCCCCTGTCATTGATCACCCCCCTATAAGGCTCCATTCAGATGTCCGTATGTGTTTTGCGGATCCGATCCATGTATCCGTGGATCCGTAAAAAACATACAGACATCTGAATGCAGCCTTACAGGGGGCTGATCAGGGAGTCTATATGGGGTGATCACCCCCCTGTAAGGCTCCATTCAGACGTCTGTATGTGTTTTGCGGATCCGATCCATGTATCCGTGGATCCGTAAAAAACATACGGACGTCTGAATGGAGCCTTACAGGGGGGTGATCAATGACAGGGGAGTGATCAATGACAGGAGGGTGATCAGGGAGTCTATATGGGGTGATCACCCCCCTATCATTGATCACCCCCCTATAAGGCTCCATTCAGATGTCCGTATGTGTTTTGCGGATCCGATCCATGTATCCGTGGATCCGTAAAAAAACATACGGACATCTGAATGCAGCCTTACAGGGGGTGATCAATGACAGGGGGGTGATCAGGGAGTCTATATGGGGTGATCACCCCCCTGTAAGGCTCCATTCAGACGTCTGTATGTGTTTTGCGGATCCGATCCATGTATCCGTGGATCCGTAAAAAACATACGGACATCTGAATGCAGCCTTACAGGGGGGTGATCAATGACAGGGGGGTGATCAATGACAGGGGGGTGATCAGGGAGTCTATATGGGGTGATCACCACAGTCATTGATCACCCACTCTAAGGCTCCATTCAGACGTCCGTACGTGTTTTGCGGATCCGATCCATCTATCAGTGGATCCGTAAAAATCATACGGACCTCTGAATGCAGCCTTACAGGGGGGTGATCAATGACAGGGGGGTGATCAATGACAGGGGGGTGATCAGGGAGTCTATATGGGGTGATCAGGGGTGATCAGTGGTGATCAGTGGTTGATAAGGGGTTAATAAGTGACAGGGGGGGGTGTAGTGTAGTGTAGTGGTGTTTGGTGCTACTTTACTGAGCTGCCTGTGTCCTCTGGTGGTCGATCCAAACAAAAGGGACCACCAGAGGACCAGGTAGCAGGTATATTAGACGCTGTTATCAAAACAGCGTCTAATATACCTGTTAGGGGTTAAAAAATTCACATCTCCAGCCTGCCAGCGAACGATCGCCGCTGGCAGGCTGGAGATCCACTCGCTTACCTTCCGTTCCTGTGAGCGCGCGCCTGTGTGCGCACGTTCACAGGAAATCTCGGCTATCGCGAGAGGACGCGTATATGCGTCCACCCAGAAGAGAAGTGCCGCCGCCAGGACGCAATCCTGCGTACGGCGGTCCTGAAGAGGTTAAGAAGAATAATACACACTGGAACATTTTGTGAGCAAACTTTCTTCATCTATTTCTGTCTAAAGAGCAGTGCATAGTTGTTATTCATTGTGCTTTCAGCAGGATACTGCTCGTCCGCACACAGCGAGGGTTGCCCAGGAACTTCTCCACCAGATTACATTTCCTTGGGACGCCAGCTTTACCGACCTACAAGCGTGCATGATTTACAGGCCCAGATGTGACATCTGTGGGAAAATGTGCCAGAGGATACCATACAGAACCTGGATGCCTCCATGCCCAATCGTATTTCATCCTGTACACAGACTAGAGGCCGTATCTCATCTTGCATGCAGGCTACAGGCTGTGTTTCATCTTTTATCACAGCTATGAGCCGTATCTCATCTTGTATCCAGGCTAGAGGCCATATCTCATCTTGTATCCAGGCTAGAGGCCATAACTCATCTTGTACACAGACTAGAGTCCGTATCTTATCTTGTATCCAGGCTTACAGGCTGTATCTCAACTATTATCCAGGCTATGAGCCGTTTCTCATCTTGTATCCAGGCTAGAGGCCGTTTCTCATCTTGTATCCAGGCTAGAGGCCGTCTCTCATCTTGTATCCAGGCTGTAGGCCGTATCTCATCTTGTATCCAGGCTAGAGGCCTTATCTTATCTTGTACACAGACTAGAGTCCGTATCTTATCTTGTATCCAGGCTTACAGGCTGTATCTCATCTATTATCCAGGCAATGAGCCGTCTCTCATCTTGTATCCATGCTAGAGGCCGTTTCTCATCTTGTATCCAGGCTAGAGTCCGTCTCTCATCTTGTATCCAGGCTAGAGGCCTTATCTTATCTTGTATTCAGCCTAGAGGACGTATCTTATCTTGTATCCAGTCTAGAGGCCTTATCTTCTCTTGTATCCAGGCTAGAGGCCGTATCTCATCTTGTATCCAGGCTAGAGGCCATATCTCATCTTGTATCCAGGCTACAGGCTGTATCTCATCTTTTATCCAGGCTATGAGCCGTCTCTCATCTTGTATCCAGGCTAGAGGCTGTATCTTATCTTGTATCCAAGCTAGAGGCCGTATCTCATCTTGTATCCAGGCTAGAGTCCGTCTCTCATCTTGTACACAGACTAGAGGCCATATCTCATCTTGTATCAAGGCTAGAGGCTGTATCTCATCTTGTATCCAGGCTAGAGGCTGTATCTCATCTTGTATCCAGGCTAGAGGCTGTATCTCATCTGGTATCCAGGCTAGAGGCAGTAGCTCATCTTGTATCCAGGCTAGAGGCCGTCTCTCATCTTGTACACAGACTAGAGGCCGTATCTCATCTTGTATCCAGGCTAGAGGCTGTATCTCACCTTGTATCCAGGCTAGAGGCTGTATCTCATATTGTATCCAGGCTAGAGGCTGTATCTCATCTTGTATCCAGGCTAGAGGCAGTATCTCATCTTTTATCCAGGCTAGAGGCCGTAACTCATCTTGTATAGAGCTTCTAAAGCACAGGCAGAAGAGAAATGAGCTCAGTTAGTGAAAAAAGGCGATAAGACATTCTTCAGATACATAAATGAAAAAAGAAAACTAAAACAAGGAATTACCAAAATTAAAAACAAAAGAAAGAAGGTATATGGAAGAAGATAAAGAACTAGCTGACTGTCTCAATGAATACTTCTGTTCAGATTTTACAAAGGAAAATGAAGGAAAAGGACCTCAGTTAGAAAGGAAGACTAATGAATCTTTTGATGCATGTGTCTGTACAGAGGAAGAGGTCCTAAGTCAGCTGTCTAAAATTAATACAAATAAGTCACAGGGGCCTGATGGGATACACCCAAAGCTATTAAAAGAGCTTAGCGATGTACTAGCAAAATCATTAACAGATTTATTTAACCAATCACTGGTAACAGGAGTTGTCCCAAAAGATTGGAAATTAGCAAATGTTGTGCCCATTCACAAGAAAGGTAGTAGGGAGGAATCGGGCAACTATAGGCCAGTAAGCCTAACGTCAATAGTGGGGAAATTAGTGGAAACCATACTTAAGGAGAGGATTGTGGAACATCTAAAATCCCATGGATTGAAAGATGAAAAACAGCATGGGTTTACTTCAGGGAGATCATGTCAAACTAATCTTATAGATTTTTTTGATTAGGTGACTAAAATAATAGATGGCGGAGGGGCAGTAGACATCGCTTATCTAGACTTTAGTAAGGCTTTTAATACTGTCCCACATAGAAGGCTTATCAATAAATTAGAGTCTTTGGGCTTGGACTCCCATATTGTTGAATGGATTAGGCAGTGGCTGAGGGACAGGCAACAGAGGGTTGTAGTCAATGGAGTATATTCAGACCATGGTCTTGTTACCAGTGGGGTACCTCAGGGATCTGTTCTGGGACCCATATTGTTTAATATCTTTATCAGCGAAATTGCAGAAGGCCTCGATGGTAAGGTGTGCCTTTTTGCTGATGACACAAAGATTTGTAACAGGGTTGATGTTCCTGGAGGGAGACACCAAATGGAAAAGGATTTAGGAAAACTAGAGGAATGGTCAAAAATCTGGCAACTAAAATGTAATGTTGATAAGTGCAAGATAATTCACCTGGGGCGTAAAAACCCAAGAGCAAAATATAAAATCTGTGATACAGTCCTAACCTCAGTATCTGAGGAAAGGGGTTTAGGGGTCATTATTTCAGAAGACTTAAAGGTAGGTAGACAATGTCATAGAGCAGCAGGAGATGCTAGCAGAATGCTTGGGTGTATAGGGAGAGGAATTACCAGTAGAAAGAGGGAGGCGCTCATGCCGCTCTACAGAGCACTAGTGAGACCTCATTTGGAGTATTGTGCTCAGTACTGGAGACCATATCTCCAGAAGGATATTGATACTTTGGAGAGAGTTCAGAGAAGAGCTACTAAACTGGTACATGGATTGCAGGATAAAACTTACCAGGAAAGATTAAAGGACCTTAACATTTATAGCTTGGAAGAAAGACGAGACAGAGGGGATATGATAGAAACTGCTAAATACATAAAGGGAATCAACAAGGTAAAAGAGGAGAGAATATTATATTTAAAAGAAGAAAAACTGCTACAAGAGGACATAGTTTTAAATTAGAGTGGCAAAGGTTTAAAAGTAATATCAGGAAGTATTACTTTACTGCGAGAGTAGTGGATGCATGGAATAGTGGTAGCTGCAAATACAGTGAAGGAGTTTAAGCATGCATGGGATAGGCATAAGGCCATCCTTCATATAAGATAGGGCCAGGGGCTATTCATAGTATTCAGTATATTGGGCAGACTAGATGGGCCAAATGGTTCTTATCTGCCAACACATTCTATGTTTCTATGTATACAAGCTAGAGGCTGTATTTCCCATGACCCCACACATCCATTTCCTTCAAAGAAAAAAAAAAAACATTAGAGAAAGAGACCCTCACCAAAGGCTAGGGAGGAACAAAATGTTAGCACAACAATTCCAACAAAGTTCTGCCTGAAGCATGTTTTATGTCCAGAGTTCTCTGCCAATACATAGCAATCCTTACATAAGGTGTCAGCTGAGAGGTGCACATACTGTAACTCCCAAATTTCTCTGCAGTTCCTGATGCCGAACGGCGGATTCTACAAAGCTGCACTGGAAGCTATAAACTGATGTTAATGTTTGCTATAAGTGTTAAATTCCAACCCAGTTTTATGACGTCTATTAGCCATAGACGTGCATTGCCCTCACAGACAAAAACCCCACACTCCCTCTTTCAGCTGCTCATCAATCTCAGGGGTATTTTGAATTGAAATGGCATAAATCAGTGCAAAACATCATAAGGCAGTGCAGAAACATCACAAATAAACTTTAGACACACAAAACGCCCCCCCCTCCCCGTATGCACTTTCTAGCCAATAGCTGTTCTAGTGGGACTCTGTATGTCCCCTTCACTTTAAGGCCTCCTGCACACGAACGTGTGTGCCCCGTGGCCGTATTGCGGAACGGAAACCCACGGAAGCACTGTTTCATCCCGTACTTGCGTTCCGCAAAAAGATAGAACATGTCTTATCTTTTTATGGAAAGGGCGGATCGTGGACCCATTAAAGTGAATAGGTCCGCGATCCGCTGCGGCTGCCTTCGTGTGCAGGAGGCCTAATGAAGATTGATTGCAATTGAATGATTGTCTCCAGATTGGGTTTTCCAAGATGCTGATATTGATGACCTATCCTCAGGGGGAGGTATTCTGAAACCCTGGGCCCCTGCCAATCAGCTCTTTGAAGAGCCCGTGGTGCTCCAGTCAGCTCTGAGGCCTCTTCCTAGGCCAGTGAGGTCACATTCATCCAAATGAATGTGGCTGAGCTGCAATACCAAGCACAACCGCTGTCTGATAAATGGCACTCACCTCAGCGTGGAGCCTTGGTATTGGACCCCCGGCGATCTGATATTGATGACCTATCGATATCAGAATTTCGCAAAAACCCTTTAATGTAACAAAAGTTTGAGCACCAAATAATAAGGGTTTTACAAGACAATTTAGCGATTCAACCCCTAAAAAGGATTTTCCAGGATTACAGATCATACTTCCAGCCCATCATACTTGATATTGCAAATAAAATTGGACTTTTTAAAGGAATTAATTATTTTGCAAGGTTCTGAACTATAAAAATATATGGTCAGAATCCTAAGAATGTTGTGTTGAGTTCATTGAGTTGTTTGGTTCCTGAAGATGAGGCCTCAATCTATCAAGACTGCAGTACCCCAACCCTACGTGTGGTTGAGCCTTACACTACAAGAATGATGAGAGTTACAGTACAGCATTGCTTCAACTGTGGCACCACGTTTAGTGGATTGAGTGGTGGCTTCTTCCTGGGATTATTCTTACAGCTGTGACATCCTATAAAAGCATGTATGTTCTGTGATGTGAAACATCTCACTGGGTCATGGGCCGTGGGCAATATATGAGAAGATTCGGGGATTATCTAAAGTACTGAAATGTAAAAGGACATATAACACTTGCCAAAACCCCAATAAAACTCTGCCGTCTGGCTCAGAGAAAAAGTAGCAAACACCCTGTTGGCCACAACAGAAATGTGACTCCAGCACCTTAAACAATTGTCCAGAATTTATAAACCAGAGCTGACTTCTTCCCAAAACAGTGTCACTCCTCTCCATTAAATTGCATGAGGCTGAACTGCAATACCAAAAACATCCCATGGACAGGTGTGGCACTGTTTTTGGATAAAAGCAGGAATGTTTTTCTAAACCTGGACAATCTTTTTAAGCCAGTGAACTTCAGATGCAACACTGGAATTTGACAAATGAGGTCAGCTCTGCTACAGTACATCTGTTAAACAGTTAATTAATATGAAACCAAGATCAACACAATAACTTTGAACTTTTAAAGTTCATGTTGCATGCTTCCATCATCAAATCCACACCTCTGATGAATATATAACCGACAACTAGCCTGGCTAATGTTCACCAAGGAATCTACAAGACTGTAGTCAATCTATGTGACTGCCGGGGGAACGGACGCCATGAAACTGGTGGTCCTCCTATGTGTTCTCACACATCTTGCAGGACAAGGTGAGTGGAAAGGTGCAGTCAGGGGGGATTTAACTTTGATTCCCTGACTGCCTGAGAAGGTCTATTTACTGACTTAGGCCACCATAAAACTTACAATCAACCATTCGTCAACTTTAGACCACCAGGGATTTTGAAATGTTGAGAATAGGATAGGGGAGGGGCATTATTTGCTTTTTTTTTTGCCCTGGGCCCCATTTTCTTTAAAATCTGAAGTACTCATTAAAGGAGTTCTGTTGTCTAGACGTTTCCCTAGTACCATGCCCTTTTACCTGTTAGTAAACCCACCCGATCATAACCTCCCTTCTGTTATTATTAGTGTTGAGCACAAATATTCAAAAAGCGAATTTTTATCTTGAATATCGCCATTTTGAGAATTCGAGAATATTTAGAATATAGCGCTATATATTCGTTATATTGAACATTCGGCATTTTTTCCATCTGAACACATGATTCCAATTAGTCATTGGCCCATAAGCAAGAAGCAGGGAGGAATCATGTGTTCAGATTTAAAAAATGACGAATATTCTAAAAACTAATATATAGCGCTATATTCTATAGTGCTATATATTCGTTTTTGACCGACGCCTGTATTGATTGCGTAATATTCGCATATTACGCGATCATTACCTTGCCGATTTCAGGATAACAGGGCGAACTGGATGGACAAATGTCTTTTTTCAGCCTTATAAACTACTAGCAGAAGGACCCGGCTTTCATCTATTTCATTTAATGTTTGTGTGTCGTTAAAAGATATCGACAGTATCCACTATAACAGTGACATCTACAGTACCCCGCCCCTTTAACAGTGACCTCCACAGAGGCCGCCCCTTTAACAGTGACCTCCACAGAGGCCGACCCTTTATTAGTGACCTCCACAGAGGCCGCCCCTTTAACAGTGACCTCCACAGAGGCCGATCCTTTATTAGTGACCTCCACAGAGACCGCCCCTTTAACAGTGACCTCCACAGAGGCCGACCCTTTATTAGTGACCTCCACAGTACCCCCGTCTCGTTAACATATAGGCAGACCACGCAGCTGCTATGGGGCCCGTGGTGGTGGGGGGAGCGCATGGAAGGCCCCGCAGTTATGTATTTATTATCGCCGGGCATTCCATCCCTATCTGCTCAGACTGCCGGCCCTGCTCTCACTATAATAGGGCAGGCAGGTTGCGATATCACTGATAACACTGCCGGCCCATCCTCTCTATCATACTGTAGTGTCAGCATAGCCAGGGCCACCAGCAGGGCAGTTACTATACGGTCAAGGCAGCCTGCCTGCAAGGAAGCAAGGGCCGGCTCCCAGCTCTTCTCTGCTGCTGGACTGCATTTAGTTTTACTTTGGTGAAAGGGACAGCACAGTACCTTGCAGGGCTTGTTCCTTTCTCCAAAGGAAACTTCACCGACCCGACATGAGCGGACAGCTCCCCCCCTCTCTCTGCAGTGTGAGATTCCATCATGTGTGAGGAGGGGGCGGAGCCAGAGGAGCGGAGGCAGCAGCAGGAGATGATGGAGACGCTGCACCTCCTGACCTCCTGTGTCACTGTGCCTCCAGGAGAAAGTTCAGTCCCTCGCTGGTCCTCCTAGACAGCAGCACTGGGGTAAGTTACTGTGGGAGGGAAGTTAGAGTCCTGAAACTGCTGCCCCTGCAAATCTTGTGTCCCCCTGTTGTTCCAGCCCCTCACAGACCTCAGCCCATTGACTATCTCACCTATCAGCCCCTGCAGAGCTAGGAAGTTATGTCTCCCAGTGACTCCCCCCCTCCCCCATCAGTGGCATTTCAAATTTTCCCATTTTTCCCAGCTCTCATCCCCCACATATGATGTGATGTCTCTGGAGGTTATATCAGTACTGGAGCGTTATAAGAGGAGCGGCTGATATCAGTCACATATGATGTAATGTCTCTGGAGGTTATATCAGTGCTGGAGCGTTATAAGAGGAGCGGCTGATATCAGTCACATATGATGTAATGTCTCTGGAGGTTTTATCAGCACTGGAGCGTTATAAGAGGAGCGGCTGATATCAGTCACATATGATGTAATGTCTCTGGAGGCTATATCAGTACTGGAGCGTTATAAGAGGAGCGGCTGATATCAGTCACATATGATGTAATGTCTCTGGAGGTTTTATCAGCACTGGAGCGTTATAAGAGGAGCGGCTGATATCAGTCACATATGATGTAATGTCTCTGGAGGTTATATCAGTACTGGAGCGTTATAAGAGGAGCGGCTGATATCAGTCACATATGATGTAATGTCTCTGGAGGTTATATCAGTGCTGGAGCGTTATAAGTGGAGCGGCTGATATCAGTCACATATGATGTAATGTCTCTGGAGGTTATATCAGTGCTGGAGCGTTATAAGTGGAGCGGCTGATATCAGTCACATATGATGTAATGTCTCTGGAGGTTATATCAGTACTGGAGCGTTATAAGAGGATCAGCTGATATCAGTCACATGTGATGTAATGTCTCTGGAGGTTATATCAGTGCTGGAGCGTTATAAGAGGAGCGGCTGATATCAGTCACATATGATGTAATGTCTCTGGAGGTTATATCAGCGCTGGAGCGTTATAAGAGGAGCAGCTGATATCAGTCACATGTGATGTAATGTCTCTGGAGGTTATATCAGTGCTGGAGCGTTATAAGTGGAGCGGCTGATATCAGTCACATATGATGTAATGTCTCTGGAGGTTATATCAGTACTGGAGCGTTATAAGAGGAGCAGCTGATATCAGTCACATGTGATGTAATGTCTCTGGAGGTTATATCAGTGCTGGAGCGTTATAGGAGGAGTGGCCGAAACCAGTCACATATGATGTAATGTCTCTGGAGGTTATATCAGTACTGGAGCGTTATAAGAGGAGCGGCTGATATCAGTCACATATGATGTAATGTCTCTGGAGGTTATATCAGTGCTGGAGCGTTATAAGTGGAGCGGCTGATATCAGTCACATATGATGTAATGTCTCTGGAGGTTATATCAGTGCTGGAGCGTTATAAGTGGAGCGGCTGATATCAGTCACATATGATGTAATGTCTCTGGAGGTTATATCAGTACTGGAGCGTTATAAGAGGATCAGCTGATATCAGTCACATGTGATGTAATGTCTCTGGAGGTTATATCAGTGCTGGAGCGTTATAAGAGGAGCGGCTGATATCAGTCACATATGATTTAATGTCTCTGGAGGTTATATCAGCGCTGGAGCGTTATAAGAGGAGCAGCTGATATCAGTCACATGTGATGTAATGTCTCTGGAGGTTATATCAGTGCTGGAGCGTTATAAGTGGAGCGGCTGATATCAGTCACATATGATGTAATGTCTCTGGAGGTTATATCAGCGCTGGAGCGTTATAAGAGGAGCGGCTGTTATCAGTCACATAGGATGTAATGTCTCTGGAGGTTATATCAGTGCTGGAGCGTTATAAGAGGAGCGGCTGATATCAGTCACATATGATGTAATGTCTCTGGAGGTTATATCAGTGCTGGAGCGTTATAAGTGGAGCGGCTGATATCAGTCACATATGATGTAATGTCTCTGGAGGTTATATCAGTACTGGAGCGTTATAGGAGGAGCAGCTGATATCAGTCACATGTGATGTAATGTCTCTGGAGGTTATATCAGTGCTGGAGCGTTATAAGAGGAGTGGCCGAAACCAGTCACATATGATGTAATGTCTCCGGAGGTTATATCAGCACTGGAGCGTTATAACAGGAGCAGCTGATGTCAGTCACATATGATGTAATGTCTCTGGAGGTTATATCAGCACTGGAGCGTTATAAGAGGAGCGGCTGATATCAGTCACATATGATGTAATGTCTCTGGAGGTTATATCAGTACTGGAGCGTTATAAGAGGAGCAGCTGATATCAGTCACATATGATGTAATGTCTCCGGAGGTTATATCAGCACTGGAGTGTTATAAGAGGAGCTGCTGATACCAGTCACATATGATGTAATGTCTCCGGAGGTTATATCAGCACTGGAGCGTTATAAGAGGAGCGGCTGATATCAGTCACATATGATGTAATGTCTCTGGAGGTTATATCAGTACTGGAGCGTTATAAGAGGAGCGGCCGATATCAGTCACATATGATGTAATGTCTCTGGAGGTTATATCAGTGCTGGAGCGTTATAAGAGGAGCGGCTGATATCAGTCACATAGGATGTAATGTCTCTGGAGGTTATATCAGTGCTGGAGCGTTATAAGAGGAGCGGCTGATATCAGTCACATATGATGTAATGTCTCTGGAGGTTATATCAGTGCTGGAGCGTTATAAGAGGAGCGGCTGATATCAGTCACATATGATGTAATGTCTCTGGAGGTTATATCAGTGCTGGAGCGTTATAAGAGGAGCGGCTGTTATCAGTCACATATGATGTAAATGTCTCTGGACAGTGCACCGCCGCCATCATTTAACCCCTCAGGTTCCATGATCAATGCCGATCGCGGCACCTGTGAGTGAAGGCAGAGGAATGTGGTTCCCTCTAATAAAAAAAAAATGATTTATCCATAACGGTTTCAAAAGATTATTTATACATTGTATTTCTTTATTTATTAGCAAATGGGTGTGACAGGGGAGCAGCCAGGGGTAGGTTATGGGCGGAGTTAGGGGGCCCAATTCTGATTCTTGCTATGGGGCCCAATGATTTTTATGTACACCCCTGGCTCTGTTCCCTTAAAATGTGACCTCCAGAACACCCCACCCGTTTAACAGTGACCTCTACAGCACCCCGCCCCCTAACACTGACCTCCATACCGGACCGTCCCCTTAAATGTGACCTCCACAGTTCCATGTCCCCTTAACAGAGACCTCCACAGCATTCCTCCCCCTTATCAGTGACCTCCACAGCAGCCCGCTTTCACGGACATTCCCGCAACAGGTGGCAGGACATCGGTGAGACTGGCAACACGTGGTTTGATCTGACATGTTTTCTGTTTGGAACAAATGACGTCTGTGTTGTTTCTGGTGCTTGCCTCACCTTCTTTCCCCAGGTGTGGCTATTATGGTCATTTAACCTTCTCTATTTATTGTTGATTCTCCCACTATGCTAAGCGGTTTATAGCTTTGAGTTGTGGATAGCTGGTGTGTGGATCTCAGCTGAATTCCTGGTGCTGCCATAGCCACTTGAAGTTAAGTGTTTTCTTTCTCTCTTGTATTTTGTTTGGGTTATTTTGTGTGTTACATTTCCCTGTCATTTGTATTAAGGCCTGAGGGAGACTCCTGTTTGTCCTTCCATTTGTAGGAACAGGTTGTCTCAGTCCTGACATTAGTACCAGGGTCCTTTAGGGTGAGTTAGGACATTAGGTATTCCTGTGTATGAAGTCACCTACCTCTGGGGTCTGTTCATACTGGTAGTTAGCCAGGATTTTGATTAGAGTTTTACTAGGAGGAGTCCATCTCCTTTCCATAGTTTTCAGGCCTTATTCCCTCACCCCTTTCCGTCCTATGTTCGGTGTGGTGTTTCCCTGCCAAACCTGAACGTGACACCCGCCTCTTTAACAGTGACCTCGACAGCATCCTGCCTAGGGGTGGGCGATATAGACAATATGAGATTTAAACTATATAAATTTGGCCAACAATAGAGATTTCGTTTATATTGCCATATCGCAGTAGAACATGGCATGCGCCACTCTCGGCATGCACCATGTTCTCCTGAGCCGGCACAGTGGAGAAGGAAGGAGTCCGTCCCTCCCCACTGTGTGCGACTGCCGCTGACCACCAATGAAAACAGACTAGGAGGAGGAGGGGAGGGACTGTGGCCACTCCGCCACCAATGAGAACAGAGTAGGAGGAGGAGGGACTGTGGCCACTGTGCCATTAATGAGAACAGAGAGGAGGAGGAGGGGAGGAACTGTGGCCACTGCGCCACCAATGAACATAGTTAATATGCCTGAATACAAACGTAGCCTGCATGTGCCGGCCATATCCCATACCTGGTCTCTATTACTGAGCGCCGTGATCCGCTGCAATTAACCCCTCAGGACCTGACGAGTTAATTGCGGCGGATCACGGCGCGCTGTAATCGAAGCCAGGTATGGGATATGGCCGGCACATGCAGGCTACGTTTGTATTCATGCATATTAACTATATTCATTGGTGGCGCATGTTTCATGTGATGTAAATAAACACAGCACGCAGGATTACTGCACAGGAGCCATGTTGGTAACATAACATAAAGACAGGAGCAACTGCCACAAACGGAAAACAGTAAACAGGTAGTGGTGCACCAACATAACATCCATAACATCTTCCCCTTTTTTAGTGTTAATAAATTAACATTGTAAGTTTTGAAGAGAGATAACAATAATGCATTTGATACTCTATAGGTTAAGTCTCATAGGTGGTTTTGAACATCTGCCACTACGGGTGACGACTGGTCCTTGTAGGTTATTAGCCCTCTCGGTAGTTACTGGGCTCTTATCACCTTCTACTGGCATGTCTTGCGCGTGGTTGCTGGTAGATGTACTAGCTTGCTCAGGATTGCCAGTACCATTGGTCTGTGGCCCCACCTCTGGGCATTCCTCACAGTCAATGGGCACACGTGTCCCTGTTATACCAAGCGAGACTGGCTTATCAATGAGATATTGCAACATAGGTTTTTCTGCCACTCGTAAATCCACACGATTGCGACGAAAGAGAGTTCCGTCAACGTCCACTAGATACAAGCGTGGTGCAAATTTTTTCAAACAATTACCCATTCTCCAACGACCTGTTCGATCTCCAGGTAAGGGTTTCATACGAATTTGTTCTCCAGTAATCAACTCTGGCAGATCTCTGGCTGATGTATCATATTGATTATTGAGCCTTTGACATTTGTCTCTTAAACTTTAACTTTTCTGTAACACCTTGTACCACACAAGGTTCCAGAAGCTTATTCGCTGCCAGTAAGGAAGTCTTCAGCCTCCTTGACATCAGTCTTTGTGCCGGACTACTATACATGCCTTCGGTTGGAGTGTTTCTCCAATGCAAAATGACCTTCCACGAGTTTTTACCATCACTGTGTGCTCTCTTGCATAAGTTCTTAACAATCTTTACAGCTGCTTCAGCTTTGCCATTCGCCTGTGGATGACGTGGTGAGGAAGTAACGTGCTCAAACTCTCATTCCATTGCAAATCTTCTAAATTGTAAGCTTGAAAACTGAGGGCCATTATCAGAGATCACTTTATCTGGTTGGCCATAACGGGCAAACTGAGCCTTGCACCGCTTAATTTTGGTTTCAGTGGTCAAATCAGGAAGAAGGTCGATTTCCGAAAAGTCCGAATAGTAGTGAACTAATATCAGTATGTCACAGAAATTGTAAGCTATTCATTTAAAATTTAACTTTTAATAGATAGTATTAAGAGAAATATAATTTTTCCAAAATTTCTTGATATATAATTACTTGATATATAATCAATTGCCAGAATGAAGGTAGAATCAGGACCCACCATGAACTTTAGTGCAGTAGGTCATATGATAAAAGGGTAAGAGGTGTAGCACTTACAGTTAGATGTTTCATTGGTGAACTCCGGTGAGGTCAGGAGGAATAGTATCCCTATTGATACCCTAAGGTGTCTACCCCTGCCTACAGGCAGAGCACCCGCCCCGAAAGGGGCGACCCCACCTCTCGGTGGCTAAACCCTTTTCTTACCCTAACGTGACCCTGGGTGTTACCTCACGGTGGGTTCAAGGTTCTCCTTTGTTAGTTTAGAACAACGATGTCAGTCCTAAATGATGGAAGCTTGTAATTGTCCCGACGCGTTTCCCCAAGTCAGTCCTTGGTTCTTCAGGGGACCATGATGGTAATATTCACGTAGCCGAAGGATGGTGGCTATATGCTGGCAGTGGCTGATGATGATGAAGAACCAAGGACTGACTTGGGGAAACGCGTCGGGACAATTACAAGCTTCCATCATTTAGGACTGACATCGTTGTTCTAAACTAACAAAGGAGAACCTTGAACCCACCGTGAGGTAACACCCAGGGTCACGTTAGGGTAAGAAAAGGGTTTAGCCACCGAGAGGTGGGGTCGCCCCTTTCGGGGCGGGTGCTCTGCCTGTAGGCAGGGGTAGACACCTTAGGGTATCAATAGGGATACTATTCCTCCTGACCTCACCGGAGTTCACCAATGAAACATCTAACTGTAAGTGCTACACCTCTTACCCTTTTATCATATGACCTACTGCACTAAAGTTCATGGTGGGTCCTGATTCTACCTTCATTCTGGCAATTGATTATATATCAAGTAATTATATATCAAGAAATTTTGGAAAAATTATATTTCTCTTAATACTATCTATTAAAAGTTAAATTTTAAATGAATAGCTTACAATTTCTGTGACATATTGATGATAGCTTTTCAGAATATTATATGACCCTCTGTGATTGTGAACTAATATCAGGTATTCTTTGCCTGCGTAGTTGAATAAGTCCATACTGATTATCTGCCATGGACGTGTCGGTATCTCATGCGACATCATAGTTTCTTTTTGCTGTAAGTGGGCATATTCATTGCAGATGTGACAATTACTGACAAAATCTTTGATTTCACTTGCATGTTAGGCCAGTAAAGAGTATCACGAGCTTGTCTGTAGCATGCTTCACCTCCATCTCTGCTCTCAGCGATTTAGGCATTATGACTAGAGTTGAGCGAACACCTGGATGTTCGGGTTCGAGAAGTTCGGCCGAACTTCCCGGAAATGGTCGGGTTCGGGATCCGAACCCGACCCAAACTTCGTCCCGAACCCGAACCCCATTGAAGTCAATGGGGACCCGAACTTTTGGGCACTAAAAAGGCTGTAAAACAGCCCAGAAAAGAGCTAGAGGGCTGCAAAAGGCAGCAACATGTAGGTAAATCCCCTGCAAACAAATGAATGAAAATGGGAAATGAATTAAAATAAAAATTAAAAAAATAAAAATTAACCAATATCAATTGGACAGAGGTCCCATAGCAGAGAATCTGGCTTCACGTCAGCAGAGAATCAGTCTCTTCATGCCATAGCAAAGAATCTGGCTTCATGTCAGCAGAGAATCAGTCTCTTCATGCCATAGCAGAGAATCTGGCTTCATGTCAGCGCAGAATCTGTCTTCATGTCATAGCAGAGAATCAGGCTTCACGTCACCCACCACTGGAACAGGCCACTGTCACATATTTAGGCCCAGGCACCCAGGCAGAGGAGAGAAGTCCCGTAACAGAGAATCTGGTCTTATGTCAGCGCAGAATCAGTCTTCATGTCATAGCAGAGAATCAGGCTTCACGTCAGCAGAGAATCAGTCTTCATGTCATAGCAGAGAATCAGGCTTCACGTCACACACCACTGGAACAGGCCACTGTCACATATTTAGGCCCAGGCACCCAGGCAGAGGAGAGAGGTCCCGTAACAGAGAATCTGGCCTTATGTCAGCACAGAATCAGTCTTCATGTCATAGCAGAGAATCAGGCTTCACGTCACCCACCACTGGAACAGGCCACTGTCACATATTTAGGCCCAGGCACCCAGGCAGAGGAGAGAGGTCCCGTAACAGAAAATCTGGCCTTATGTCAGCGCAGAATCAGTCTTCATGTCATAGCAGAGAATCAGGCTTCACGTCACACACCACTGGAACAGGCCACTGTCACATATTTAGGCCCAGGCAGAGGAGAGAGGTCCTGTAACAGAGAATCTGGCCTTATGTCAGCGCAGAATCAGTCTTCATGTCATAGCAGAGAATCAGGCTTCACGTCACCCACCACTGGAACAGGCCACTGTCACATATTTAGGCCCCGGCACCCAAGCAGAGGAGAGAGGTCCCGTAACAGAGAATCTGGCCTTATGTCAGCACAGAATCTGTCTTCATGTCATAGCAGAGAATCAGGCTTCACGTCACCCACCACTGGAACAGGCCACTGTCACACATTTAGGCCCCGGCACCCAGGCAGAGGAAAGAGGTCCCGTAACAGAGAATCTGGCCTTATGTCAGCGCAGAATCAGTCTTCATGTCATAGCAGAGAATCAGGCTTCACGTCACCCACCACTGGAACAGGCCACTGTCACACATTTAGGCCCCGGCACCCAGGCAGAGGAGAGAGGTCCCGTAACAGAGAATCTGGTCTTATGTCAGCGCAGAATCAGTCTTCATGTCATAGCAGAGAATCAGGCTTCACGTCAGCAGAGAATCAGTCTTCATGTCATAGCAGAGAATCAGGCTTCACGTCACACACCACTGGAACAGGCCACTGTCACACATTTAGGCCCCGGCACCCAGGCAGAGGAGAGAGGTCCCGTAACAGAGAATCTGGCCTTATGTCAGCGCAGAATCAGTCTTCATGTCATAGCAGAGAATCAGGCTTCACGTCACCCACCACTGGAACAGGCCACTGTCACATATTTAGGCCCAGGCACCCAGGCAGAGGAGAGAGGTCCCGTAACAGAGAATCTGGCTTCATGTCAGCACAGAATCAGTCTTCATGTCATAGCAGAGAATCAGGCTTCACGTCACCCACCACTGGAACAGGCCACTGTCACATATTTAGGCCCAGGCACCCAGGCAGAGGAGAGAGGTCCCGTAACAGAGAATCTGGCCTTATGTCAGCACAGAATCAGTCTTCATGTCATAGCAGAGAATCAGGCTTCACGTCACCCACCACTGGAACAGGCCACTGTCACACATTTAGGCCCAGGCACCCAGACAGAGGAGAGGTTCATTCAACTTTGGGTTGCCCCGCAATATAATGGTAAAATGAAAATAAAAATAGGATTGAATGAGGAAGTGCCCTGGAGTAGAATAATATATTGTTAAGGGGAGGTAGTTAATATCTAATCTGCTCAAGGGATGGACAGGTCCTGTGGGATCCATGCCTGGTTCATTTTTAGAAATGTCAGCTTGTCCACATTGGCTTTAGACAGGCGGCTGCGTTTGTCTGTAATGACGCCCCCTGCCGTGCTGAATACACTTTCAGACAAAACGCTGGCCGCCGGGCAGGCCAGCACCTCCAAGGCATAAAAGGCTAGCTCTGGCCACGTGGACAATTTCGAGACCCAGAAGTTGAATGGGGCCGAACCATCAGTCAGTACGTGGAGGGGTGTGCACAGGTACTGTTCCACCATGTTAGTGAAATGTTGCCTCCTGCTAACACGTTCCGTATCAGGTGGTGGTGCAGTTAGCTGTGGCGTGGTGACAAAACTTTTCCACATCTCTGCCATGCTAACCCTGCCCTCAGAGGAGCTGGCCGTGACACAGCTGCGTTGGCGACCTCTTGCTCCTCCTCTGCCTTCGCCTTGGGCTTCCACTTGTTCCCCTGTGACATTTGGGAATGCTCTCAGTAGCGCATCTACCAACGTGCGCTTGTACTCGCGCATCTTCCTATCACGCTCCAGTGTAGGAAATAAGGTGGGCACATTGTCTTTGTACCGGGGATCCAGCAGGGTGGCAACCCAGTAGTCCGCACACTTTAAAATGTGGGCAACTCTGCTGTCGTTGCGCAGGCACTGCAGCATGTAGTCGCTCATGTGTGCCAGGCTGCCCAGAGGTAAGGACAAGCTGTCCTCTGTGGGAGGCGTATCGTCATCGTCCTGTGTTTCCCCCCAGCCACGCACCAGTGATGGGCCCGAGCTGCTTTGGGTGCCACCCCGCTGTGAACATGCTTCATCCTCATCCTCCTCCACCTCATCCTCGTCCTCCTCGTCCTCCAGTAGTGGGCCCTGTCTGGCCACATTTGTACCTGGCCTCTGGTGTTGCAAAAAACCTCCCTCTGAGTCACTTCGAAGAGACTGGCCTGAAAGTGCTAAAAATGACCCCTCTTCCTCCTCTTCCTCCTGGGCCACCTCCTCTTCCATCATCGCCCTAAGTGTTTTCTCAAGGAGACATAGAAGTGGTATTGTAACGCTGATAACGGCGTCATCGCCACTGGCCATGTTGGTGGAGTACTCGAAACAGCGCAACAGGGCACACAGGTCTCGCATGGAGGCCCAGTCATTGGTGGTAAAGTGGGGCTGATCCGCAGTGCGACTGACCCGTGCGTGCTGCAGCTGAAACTCCACTATGGCCTGCTGCTGCTCGCACAGTCTGTCCAGCATGTGCAAGGTGGAGTTCCACCTGGTGGGCACGTCGCATATGAGGCGGTGAGCGGGAAGGCCGAAGTTACGCTGTAGCGCAGACAGGCGAGCAGCGGCAGGGTGTGAACGCCGGAAGCGCGAACAGACGGCCTGCACTTTATGCAGCAGCTCTGACATGTCGGGGTAGTTGCGAATGAACTTCTGCACCACCAAATTCAGCACATGCGCCAGGCAAGGGATGTGCGTCAAACCGGCTAGTCCCAGAGCTGCAACGAGATTTCGCCCATTATCGCACACCACCAGGCCGGTCTTGAGGCTCACAGGCAGCAACCACTCGTCGGTCTGTTGTTCTATACCCAGCCACAACTCCTGTGCGGTGTGGGGCCTGTCCCCCAAACATATGAGTTTCAGAACGGCCTGCTGACGTTTACCCCGGGCTGTGCTGAAGTTGGTGGTGAAGGTGTGTGGCTGACTGGATGAGCAGGTGGAAGAAGAGGAGGAGGAAGCTGAGTAGGAGGAGGAGGAGACAGGAGGCAAAGAATGTTGCCCTGCGATCCTTGGCGGCGGAAGGACGTGCGCCAAACAGCTCTCCGCCTGGGGCCCAGCCGCCACTACATTTACCCAGTGTGCAGTTAGGGAGATATAGCGTCCCTGGCCGTGCTTACTGGTCCACGTATCTGTGGTTAGGTGGACCTTGCCACAGATGGCGTTGCGCAGTGCACACTTGATTTTATCGGACACTTGGTTGTGCAGGGAAGGCACGGCTCTCTTGGAGAAGTAGTGCCGGCTGGGAACAACATACTGTGGGACAGCAAGCGACATGAGCTGTTTGAAGCTGTGTGTGTCCACCAGCCTAAATGACAGCATTTCATAGGCCAGTAGTTTAGAAATGCTGGCATTCAGGGCAGGGATCGAGGGTGGCTAGGTGGGAATTTACGCTTTCTCTCAAATGTTTGTGAGAAGGAGAGCTGAACGCTGCCGTGTGACATGGTTGAGATGCTTGGTGACGCAGGTGGTGGTGTTGGTGGTACATCACATGTTTTCTGGGCGACAGGTGCCAACGTTCCTCCAGAGGCGGAGGAAGAGGCCGAGGCGGCGGTAGCAGCAGAAGAGGCCGAGGCGGCGGCAGCAGCAGAAGAGGCCTTGGCGGCAGCAGCAGAAGAGGTAGCAGGGGGAGCCTGAGTGACTTCCTTGTTTTTAAGGTGTTTACTCCACTGCAGTTCATGCTTTGCATGCAGGTGCCTGGTCCTGCAGGTTGTGCTAAGGTTCAGAACTTTAATGCCTCACTTCAGGCTCTGATGGCACAGAGTGCAAACCACTCGGGTCTTGTCGTCAGCACATTGTTTGAAGAAGTGCCATGCCAGGGAACTCCTTGAAGCTGCCTTTGGGGTGCTCGGTCCCAGATGGCGGCGGTCAGTAGGAGGCGGAGTCTCTTGGCGCCGGGTGTTCTGATTTTGCCCACTGCTCCCTCTTTTGCTACGCTGTTGGCTCGGTCTCACCACTGCCTCTTCCTCCGAACTGTGAAAGTCAGTGGCACGACCTTCATTCCATGTGGGGTGTAGGACCTCATCGTCCCCTGCATCGTCTTCCACCCAGTCTTGATCCCTGACCTCCTGTTCAGTCTGCACACTGCAGAAAGACGCAGCAGTTGGCACCTGTGTTTCGTCATCATCAGAGACGTGCTGAGGTGGTATTCCCATGTCCTCATCATCAGGAAACATAAGTGGTTGTGCGTTAGTGCATTCTATCTCTTCCACCCCTGGGGAAGGGCTAGGTGGATGCCCTTGGGAAACCCTGGCAGCAGAGTCTTCAAACAGCATAAGAGACTGCTGCATAACTTGAGGCTCAGACAGTTTCCCTGATATGCATGGGGGTGATGTGACAGACCGATGGGCTTGGTTTTCATGCGCCATCTGTGCGCTTTCTGCAGAAGACTGGGTGGGAGATAATGTGAACGTGCTGGATCCACTGTCGGCCACCCAATTGACTAATGCCTGTACCTGCTCAGGCCTTACCATCCTTAGAACGGCATTGGGCCCCACCAAATATCGCTGTAAATTCTGCTGGCTACTGGGACCTGAGGTAGTTGGTTCACTAGGACGTGTGGCTGTGGCAGAACGGCCACGTCCTCTCCCAGCACCAGAGGGTCCACTAACACCACCACGACCATGTCCACGTCCACGTTTCTTATTAGATGTTTTCCTCATTGTTCCCGTTCACCACAATTTTGAGAATGGCAAATTTGTTAATAGTTTTTCAACCCAGAACAAAAACTGTGCTTTTACGGTCACTACAAATAACTTGACCAGCTAAAACAGTACAGATTTGGTTGAATAGAAATGTGAGGCCTGTTTTTTTTTTGCGCTGTGTGACAGGTATAGGTTTAATCACAGAATTAGACTTGTATCTGCACGGTAGCGTGTGTGTTAAGTTTTTCTGAATGACACTATCAGCACCTTGAATCTAAGATATCCTTTTTGGGATAGATTTCAAGTAGGCCTGATATATATAGCATAAACTACTTATTTTGAGAATTGCAAATTTTGGAATAGTTTTTCAACCCAGCACAAAAACTGTGCTTTTACGGTCACTACAAATAATTTGACCAGCTAAAACAGTACAGATTTGGTTGAATAGAAATGTGAGGCCTATATTTTTTGCGCTGTGTGACAGTTATAGGTTTAATCACAGAATTAGACTTGTATCTGCACGGTAGTGTGTGTGTTAAGTTTTTCTGAATGACACTATCAGCACCTTAAATCTAAGATATCCTTTTTGGGATAGATTTCAAGTAGGCCTGATATATATAGCATAAACTACTTATTTTGAGAATTGCTAATTTTGGAATTGTTTTTCAACCCAGAAAAAAAACTGTGCTTTTACGGTCACTAAAAATAATTTGACCGGGGGCGTGGCCTAAGAGCGCATGGAGTAAGTCGCACCGCTCGCTGCTCCTGCCAGTATCCTGATTAATCGAGTGGTAGCACCGTCTGAAACGCAGATTTAACCTTACCTGGTGGGAGAGAAGTGACC
Organism: Bufo bufo; assembly: GCF_905171765.1. NCBI lineage: Eukaryota > Metazoa > Chordata > Amphibia > Anura > Bufonidae > Bufo > Bufo bufo. Next base: position 26,630,609 of record NC_053389.1, on the reverse strand, counting down.
GGAGAGTGCGGTGGTGACTTTGTGAGCTCCGACATGCCGAGGAAGTCCAGCAAAGGGCCGCGATCCGACAGGCCAGAGGTGATCCAGCATGGCGCCGAGGAAGAAGAGGGGCCGGCCTTACAGCTAAAGCTGAGTCAGAGTGCGGCCGCAAAATTGAGCAAGTTTGCCCGCACTGATAGCGGTGTGGGCGATTGGGCCGAGGGAAAGGAGACGGACGCACATACCTCCTCTGAACAGGAGGACGGATCCCTGGATGGTGAGGCCCTGGATGCGGTGGATTGGCCGCCATTGACCCCTGCACGCCCAGCTAAAAGCACAGTAGGCCCTAAGGCCGCGGCCAACGAAGAGCCCACTTTAAAAGATATCATGACAGCTGTGGCCAGCTATAACAGCACCCTGAAGGAGCTAACAGTGCAAGTCGGCAGCTTGAGGTCAGATGTGTCTATAATTAGGCACAACCTGCACAAGATTTTTGAGCGCACCTCTGAATTGGAGAATAGGGTGTCCACCATAGAAGATGATATTCAGCCGTTGCAAATGGCGGCAAAAACAACTGCTAAGGACATAGCTGCTTTATATGCCAAAACAGATGATCTGGAGAACAGGTCCAGAAGGAATAACCTGCGGATTGTGGGAATGCCAGAGAAGACGGAGGGGGATAATGCCACAGAGTTTGTGGAAAAATGGTTGCATCAGCTATTTCATGAGAAAGGTCTATCTTCCCTATATGCGGTGGAGCGGGCGCACAGAGTCCCCATGCGGCCGCTTCCGCCTGGCAGACCTCCCCGTCCTATACTGGCAAAGATCCTGCATTTTAAAGACCGGGACACTATCCTACGGCAATCAAGGGACAATGAGGAGATGGTCCTGAATGGGGTTAAAGTGTCCATTTTCCCGGATTATTCTAACGAGGTGCAGCGGAGGAGAAGTAGATTTATGGAGATAAAGAAAAGGCTGAGAGGTTTACAAGTCCAGTATGCTATGCTGTTTCCTGCTAAACTGCGAGTGGTGGCATTGGGATCCACCAGATTTTTTGAAGATCCGGAGGAGGCGACGCAGTGGCTGGACGTCCACGAGCAACAATTGAAAAGTGGGGCCCTGGACACTTGAAGAAGGCAAAGATATGGGTTCTTATGTTCACTCTATATATGCATTTGCACGATAGGGTTGCTTTAAATGATGCACCAGTTAAGAAGTGTATTATGCAATGCTACCACATGGTAGATCCTATGGAGGGAGTAGGTGGTTGAGAGAGTAAAATGTATTTCTCAGATGTGGGGAGGATTCTCTACCTGAGGAAATGTGTTATAATCTGTTATGATTGTTATATGTTGGGGGGCAAGGTGCTCTCGGATTGCCCTGTTTTAATGAGTGAGGTTGATACCAAAGGGACAGTGTTCCCAAGTTACAGTAATCTGATCATGAGAGGGAGGGAGGGGGGTGGGGGGGTAGGGAGAAAGTTGGGGGATAAGGTCTTGAACTACGAGCAGAAGGAGTCTGAGTGGTTTGTTAGATTCAAGTATGGTTTGATGTTTTACCATGTCACAGGTGATTAGAGTTTTAAGCTGGAATGTGAGAGGGATGGCAGATGCACGGAAGAGACAGTGTGTTTTTCAATACTTGGGGCGATTTCAGCCGGCTATATGTTGTCTTCAGGAAACGCATCTGATTGGAGATAATTTACACTGGATGAGTAAAAATTGGGTGATCCATGCGTTACATTCAACTCATTCCTCTCACTCTAGAGGTGTTAGTATGATTGTGCATAGTAGCATTAGGTATGAACATATGCAGGAATGTGTGGACGCGGATGGTAGATATGTGTGTGTTGTGTGTAAGGTGGATGGAATACAGGTGGTGCTGGTGTCTGTATACGTGCCTCCACCGTTTGCTTCCCCATTGATAAGAGAGATTATGGACTTTGTGGCGGACTTCCCTGGGTTGCCGTGGCTATTGGTTGGGGACTTCAATTGCACGCTGAATGACTCCCTAGACAGATGCCGGGTGGAAGGAGCAGGTGGTTTACCGGGGAGTGTGGTTCTCAGAAATATTATGTGTGAAATCGGTGTATATGATGTATGGAGACTGCGTAACCCTGATAAGCGTGAATACTCGTGCAGATCAGCCACGCATCACTCGTTATCGCGTATTGATTTGGCCCTTGTAAATTATATAATGCTGCCACTGGTTAGGGATGTTGTCTATCATCCTCGGTCGTTGTCTGACCACTCTCTGGTGCAGATTGACTTGTGCCTGGGGGTGCTCAGACAGGGACCTAGGCTGTGGAAATGTAACTCACATTGGCTGAATGTGTTGGGTGACCTATCTGGGATCTCTCTGGAGATTAAGGAATTCTTTGCTATTAACACAGGGACGGCTTCGATACCGGGTGTCTGGGATGCCATGAAAGCATTCCTGAGGGGAGTCTTGATGAAAGAAATTAGCAAGCACAAATCTAGGTCTAGGGAGGCGGATGTTAAGGCGCATGTACTGGTGGCTGAGGCTGAGAGAGAGTTTAGTAGGTTTCCCACCCTGATTAATAGTGAAGCGCTGGCGGTAGCTCAGGAGCAGCTGAGGTGTCATTTAGTGCAGGCCGCAGAAAGAAAGAGAAGTTTTTATCGTCAGAGATCCTTTGAAGAAGGCGAGAAGGTGGGTCATCTGTTGTCGGTGGTTTCCCAGGCCCAGAGAGGCTCCTCTTGTATTCAGGAACTGAGAGATGACATGGGGAATAGTATTCAGGACACGAAAGGAATATTAGATATTCTAAAAAGTTTTTATGTATCTCTATATGCTTTAACCGGCTCTAGTTCTGAGGTGGCTCTGAATGATTTTCTAGTGGAGGCACAGTTATCGGCGTTGTCAGAGGAGGATAGAGTAAGGCTGGAGGAGCCGATCTCAATTGAAGAAGTGGAAGCTGCGCTTGGGGATATGGCAAATGGTAAGGCGCCTGGAGCTGATGGCCTCCCAGTAGAGGTGTACAAAAAGCTGCAGGGGATATTACTTCCTGAGTTACTTAAGGTGCTTGAGCACTCATTGGAGGCAGGTTCGCTACCACATTCGATGCAGGAAGCTATAATTGTGGTTATACCTAAACCTGGAAAGGATCCTAAAATACCGGATTCCTACAGACCAATTTCGCTTCTCACGGCTGATGTTAAGCTCCTGGCGAAGGTGTTGGCGAACAGGCTGTCCAAGGTGATTCTGACCATAGTACACCCGGATCAGACGGGTTTTATGCCTGGGAAATTGACGGCTATTAATCTCCGTAGGGTATATGCTAGTTTAAATATTCCGGCGGATAATTGTGGAGACAGGGCCTTGCTTACTCTCGACGCCGCTAAGGCGTTTGATAGTGTGGAGTGGAGCTACTTGTGGGGGGTCTTGAGAATCATGGGCTTTGGAGCGCGGTTCATTCAGTGGGTAAAGGTCTTGTATTCTAGTCCTAAGGCGAGAATTAGAGCTAATGGAAGGTTGTCAGATTGTTTTGCCCTTGCCAGGGGCACCAGACAGGGATGCCCATTGTCGCCCTTATTGTTTGCTCTTGCAATAGAGCCGCTCGCGGCGTATATCCGCTTATCAACAAATATAGAGGGGTTCAGATATGGAGGGCTGCACAACAAAGTGGCTATGTACGCCGATGACACTCTGCTTTTTCTGGGCGATACTGGTGCGTCCCTGGATGCGGCCATGGCATTGATTGACAGATTTGGTGGCTTCTCTGGGCTGCAGATAAATTGGCAAAAATCCTCTTTGATGCCAATTGATGGGCAGGCTCTGTCAGGCAGACAAGTAGATAGTCGGGTTCCTTGGGTGGATAAATTTAAATACTTGGGACTGTACATAACACCTAGATTGTTGGAATTTGAGGACCTTAATTTGTTCCCGTTGCTGGCTACTTTCAGGCTAAAGGTGAGGTCATGGTGTAGGCTCTTCCTCTCAGTGGTAGGTAGAGTGAACCTCTTAAAAATGGTTATGATGCCCCAGTTGCTCTATGTATTGAACAATGCTCCCGTATGGATCCCCCTTGATAGATTTAAGAAAATTCACTCTATATTTAGGGATCTTATCTGGAAATATGGTCAGGCTAGGATTAAACTGGAGACATTGCAGTACCCTAAGTCGGAAGGGGGCCTGGCTGTTCTTAGTGCATGGATTTATTTTTTGGCTTCCCAATGTCAGCATTTTAAGGGGTGGATTGGTTCCCAAGTGCCGGATATGACTGGACAGATATTGCAGCATTGGTTGGGCAGTCGTGATCTCATGGGAATTCTGGAAGGGTCAGGTATGCACGTTGGGAGGGAAAAACTCCCTCTTATAGAACTTATGAAAAAAGTTTGGGCAAAGGTGAAGCAGTTGAGAGGTGTAGGTGGAATCAGTGAACTTTCCCCTATTAGAGATAATCACCTGTTGCCTAAATTTCTTGCCATGCCAGGACCTCGGAACTGGGAAACTTATGGAGTGACGAGAATTGGCCAATTAATGGAGGGTAAGATATGTAAGTCATTTCAGAATCTGCAGCAGGAATTCAATATCCCTAGGGGATGGTTCTATAAATATCTTCAAATAAGGCATGCCCTTGAGGTCCCGCTGCGGAAAGGATGTGTGATAGCCCAAATGGAGGTGGTTCATAAGCTTGTACTCCCGACTGAGGGGGGGGGGGGGGAGGGCTGATATCACAGGTGTACGCTCTTCTACTTGATAAATTCTTAGAGGGGTTTCCGCTCTCGAGAATGAAGAAATGGGAGGCTGACTTGGGGGAAATGTCTAAGGATAAGTGGGATGATATATTGGAAGGAGTCCCCAAGGTGTCCTTGAGTGAACAGGGCAAACTGTCCCAACTATTTATCATACATAGGGTGTACAAAACACCGGTGTTCCTAAAAAAGATTGGAGTAAGAATTGATGACAAGTGTCCAAAATGTATGGAAGATGGTGCGGATCTGTTACATATGCTTTGGTCTTGTCCAGTAATTGGTAATTATTGGGAGGATATAAGGAATATGATTAATAGTAAATTGACGTTGAATATTCAAAAAGATCCCAAGGTGTGTGTATTGGGGTATGTGTCTGAGATTGGAGGGACTGAATCGGTCAAGGTGGCTGTGGGGAGGTTGTTGTATGTGGCCAGGAAGTTGGTGGCTATGAGGTGGATCCAGGGAAGTCCGCCTACATTGGGTGAGTTTGAACGGAAGGTGCATGACATGCTGATATTGGAAAAAGGGGTGTATGTGAAGAGAGGGTGTCCTCTGAAGTTTGACAAATTGTGGAGTGATTGGCTATCTCATACTCATGTGGTTATATAGGCTTGGGTTGGTTCAAGACTAGTTTACAGGGTGGGGAGTTGGTAGGGTAGGGTGGGGGGGAGGGGATTTGAGGTTGTCAGGTCTTATGCAAATCCTTGTCTCAATATTTGTTTCTACAAGTATACTTATTATGTTTGGATACACGATATAATTGTATGTTGATATTTCTACAGATATTGTTGTACACCGATTCCACATGGTGGATAAAGGAAGAAAAGACAATGTATTGTTTTTGTAGAATCCTGCATTTATTGATTTAATAAAAACGATTTGATTTAAAAAAAATAATAATAATTTGACCAGCTAAAACAGTACAGATTTGGTTGAATAGAAATGTCAGGTCTATTTTTTAGGCGCTGGGTGACTTGCCCCTGATGTAGTATATGGCCAAAAAATAACCACACTGTTGATGGTTAAATGCACTTGGGTGACACAGGCTCAGCCTGCACCTGATGTAGTATATGGCCAAAAAATAACCAGACTGTTGATGGTTAAATGCACTTCGGTGACACAGGCTCAGCCTGCAGCTGATGTAGTATATGGCCAAAAAATAACCAGACTGTTGATGGTTAAAAGCACTTGGTGGTAGCTTGTGCTGGCGCACCACAAGCCACAAAATGGCCGCCGATCGCCCCAGAAAAAAGTGATATAAAAACGCTCTGGGCAGCCTCAAAAAAGTGAGCAAGTCGATATTAGCACTTCAGTGAGCCACAGCTGGAGATCGATCACAGAATGAAGTCTTTTGGAGGAGTTAATCTGCCTAATCTCGCCCTAACGTCGCAGCAGCAACCTCTCCCTATGCTTGAATCAGCAGAGTGACGTGCAGCGCTACGTGACCCAAGCTTATATAGAGGCTGGGTCACATGCTGCACTGGCCAATCACAGCCATGCCAATAGTAGGCAAGGCTGTGATGGCCTCTTGGGGCAAGTAGTATGACGCTTGTTGATTGGCTGCTTTGCAGCCTTTCAAAAAGCGCCAAGAAAGCGCCGAACACCGAACCCGAACCCGGACTTTTACGAAAATGCTATACTATACAGTTCGGGTTTGCTCATCCCTAATTATGACCCTTGGGCCTTTGTACAAGATACCATTTTGTACGCTGATCTCATCTCTGAAGGATCAATATTCCCGTAGAGTTGCAGGAATTGCTACTTTATCAACTGGTCATCCACTCAAGACAACAGATTTCAGAGCTTGTAACGTTGCGTCACCGTCAGTGTGTTGTATGAGTTGCTGCAGACGCTGAGCAGTGACATTAAGATAGTCGGCTTGATTGATGTCGGCAAAGAAAATTTGTTCCTGTTGCAGCTGACAAATTGTTTGACGCTCGTGCTCACCTCCAGGTGCCACATTATCCAACCTAGCTCTGCTCAAAGCATCGCTGATATACATTTCACTTCCTGGCTTATAGACAACATTGAGGTTTGTGGTGAGTCTCAGCTGTAATGGAGTCCCGTCCATAGAGATAATGATGGAAGTGTTGGTATGCAAATACAATACCAGGGATCTCAAGTCTCCCGGACGTTCAGGGAGTCTCCTGCTATTAGATAGCGGCTCCCTGACACCCGCATGTGAAACAATATCTCCCGGAAAGGTTTACTGATAGCAGAGCAGAGAGATAAGAGAAGTGACAGGACAGAGTTTACACTACAGGTTGAATTAACCCTTTAGGGTCAAATTGGCTTCTCAAGGAGATATACATGTTAAAGGCATCCCTTCTTCTGTCTCATTCAGTAGCTATAGAACTATTGAGAGAGATGTATTTTTTTTTAAATACATTTACACATTTAACCCTCCATTTTAATTATATTATTTACCCCAGTGTTAAATTCACCCCCCTGGATGCTTGTTTTTTTCCTACAGTGGGGTAGATAATTACACACAGGGTTTTAAAGAATAAACTTCCTGACTCAGACCAAGAGCCGACTCAGCGACTCAGCAAGTGAATGGAAGCATCCGCGCAGGCGCATTGCGCAACCTAAGCTTCGGTTCACTTGCTTCTTGTCAGCTCAGCGAATGAACCGAAGATTCGATTCATTTGAATGAACTGATTCAAATGAACCGATTCATGTGAAAGATCCGAACTTCCCATCTCTAGATTACTCGCAGTAAACCTTTCCGGCAACCTGTAGCAGTGTCCCCTTCTCGGCGCGTGCGCACAGTGCAAGAAGAAGCCGATGCCAGCAGTCCGCAACGGCGCATCAGGCTGAGCCTGTGCGCACGTGCGGGATCTCAAAGCGGGAGGAGGGGGAGGAAGGGAGAGGCGGCACTGAGGAGTAGAAGGTGGCGCTGGGCACGAACGGCGATGCTTGCGGCCGGGCACCATGCATCCACAGACCTCCCCTGCTTGGGCACCTTAATTCAATGATTGACAGGTTAGTAAAACCTGTGTTTCTGCATAATAAAGCCACAAATGGCTTTTATAAGGCCACCTTAGAAATCAGAATGCTACCCTGGACATGAGCAGATGTTTAGCTCACAGGGCTTATAGGTGGTGACAGAATCCCTTTAATCATATACATAAATATGATAATTTGGGGCAGGGTAATGAGCCCAGTCCGCCACACCATAGAGCAAAGTGTGCAGATACTGCATATGTCTGGAAAATGTAATAAAAAGTTTGTGGAAGAAAAAAAATTAAAACCTCCCTGAAATGAGAAGTGCACCTCCCTGAAATGAGTTTTTGCAGGTTGGGATGTCTGCAATACTTAGACATTCCTTCTCAATCTGAGCATAGTTTCGCTCAGCTGGTGAAAGCTCTGGACGCATATTCAACCGGTTGACCTTCCTGCAAAAGACAACAACCCAGGCCATTTTTGTTAGAGTCACTTTGTATGGCAACAGGCTTAGTGACATCATAGTATTTCAACACTGGTGCAGAGGTGACCAAGCGTTTGATATCCTCTACTGCCTGGTCATGTTTGGGAAGCCAGTGCCAAACCGCATCTCTGTCCTCAAGTCGTCTTAACGGCTCACACACCTCAGATAAATGTGGCAGGAATTTTGCTAGATATGTAACAAAGCCAATAAATCCCTGTACTGCTTTGGCATCAGCAGGCTGTGGCATGTCCACAATGGCTTTAATCTTGTCCGGGTCAGCTTTTAAGCCTTGTGAAGACAAGATATGCCCATGGAAATGGACTTCCTGCACCTTGAACTGCAATTTCTTCACGCTAAGCCTCAGCATCAGCTGTCTGCAACGATCTAGTAGCGCTATTAACTTTTCGTCATGGTCCCGCTCAGCTTCTTCATCAGTGTTACCACAACCAACTATAAGGCCTCTTTCAGACAGGCGTTGCAGGAAAATGTGAGGGTGCATTACGGGAACACCCGCGATTTTTCCGCGCGAGTGCAAAACATTGTAATGCGTTTTGCACTCTCGTGAGAAAAATCACGTATGTTTGGTACCCATACCCGAACTTCTTCACAGAAGTTCGGGCTTGGGATCGGTTTTCTGTAGATTGTAACATGGTTATAAGGGAAAATAATAGCATTCTGAATACAGAATGCATAGTTAAATAGCGCTGTAGGGGTTACAAAAATAAATTAAAAAATTTAACTCACCTTAGTCCACTTGATCGCGGAGCCAGGCATCTCCTTCTGTCTCCTTTGCTGAACAGGACCTGTGGTGAGCATTAAGTACAGTTACAGGACCTTTGGTGACGTCACTCCGGTCATCACATGATCCATCACCATGGTAAAAGATCATGTGATAGATCATGTGATGACCGGAGTGACGTCACCACAGGTCCTGTTCAGCAAAGGAGACAGAAGGAGATGCCGGGCTCCGCGATCAAGTGGACTAAGGTGAGTTAAATTTTTTATTTATTTTTTTAAACCCCTCCAGCGGTATTTTACTATGCATTCTGTATTCAGAATGCTATTATTTTCCCTTATAAACATGTTATAAGGGAAAATAATAATGATCGGATCTCCATCCCGATCGTCTCCTAGCAACCGTGCGTGAAAATCGCACCGCATCCGCACTTGCTTGCGGATTCTTGCGATTTTCACGCAACCCCATTCACTTTTATGGGGCCTGCGTTGAGCTATTGGCTCAATTCCACGAAGCCCACTCATTAGTTCATGTTGTTTACGCTGGTAGACCTCTGGTGCCACGGAAACCCCAAATGGAAGTTTAAGCCATCTCTTTCTGCCCCTAGGAGTCCAGAAAGTGGTCATGTAACTGCTTTTTTTCATCTAGTTTGCACTGTAAAAAGGCATCTCTTGCATCGACTAGTGTGAAAATGCGCGCTTTTGGAAGTTTGTACAGAATGTCATTGAGCGTAGACATTAGGTAGTGTGATGGCTTCAGGGCCATATTCAGGAACTTGGGATCGATACAGATTCTGATCTTTTCATTACTCATTACATTACATCACATGTTGCACCTGAATCCAGCTGACAAGGTTGGATTATATTTTTTAAATTGAGGTTTACAAACCATTTCTTGCCTTTTGTGTTTACAGCACCAATGCATTCCGAGGAGTAGCATTCCGAGGAGTAAAGCATAGCAGTGCTAAACAGTTGTGCTTCCTCAGAATCAGGCACTTGCTGAATTGTGGGTAGCTTCCTTACTTTCATGTCACGGGAGAGACACACCCTTGCAAAGTGATTTGGCTTACCACTTTTCTTTCACACGTAAATGCAAACTGCCACAATACGTGCACGATGCCGGCTTCTGCTCAGGTGAGTTGTGTGAGCGACTCTTGTGTTGAAACTTGTGCTGCTGTGAAGAGGCTACATTGATATTGTCAGTCATGTTATCCTGCTCCATAGCTTTCATATGCTTGTCAGTAAGTTCTGCGGTGTGACATATCTCAAGCTCTGTTCGCGTTTCCTCAACAATGGCGGCAGCGTGTGTTATCATTCATGATACCCAGAACCAGTTTATCACGAATAAGTCCATCCTCATAGCCTGCAGATTTTTCTCTAAGCCGTGTGACAAAATTGTCTATCGATTCACCGTCTTCTTGCTTGCAGCAGCCAAATGTATATCTTTCATATGTGACATTTTTAGAAGACCTGAAGAAAGTTTCTAATGCATCCAGGGTGGCTTTGGTGTCATTCTTTTGCTCCTCTGTAAGGTTTAGATTCTGCTTGTAAACATGGAGGCATTCACTGCCCATCACCCTCCTCAGAGTGGCTGCCAGTAGTCATCAAACTCAGCTTTGAAGGTGTCCCAGTTATCACAAACGTTGCCGCTTACCCTCATCGGCTCAGGCAGCGGAATGCTGTTAGCCGTCATGATGCTGCTATTGCTTGCGTCAAATGCTCAAATCCACAGACAGGAGACACGATCGCGCCACAAGGCTGGCAGGCTCTCAGCGGCAAATGTGCAGAAGCAGCGCAGATCCAGATACTTCCGACACCATGTTTCATGTGATGTAAATAAACACAGCACGCGGGATTACTGCACAGGAGCCATGTTGGTAACATAACATAAAGACAGGAGCAACTGCCACAAACGGAAAACAGGAAACAGGAAGTAGTGCACCAACATAACATCCATAACAGCGCAGTGGCCAGAATATTAATTGCGGGCCCCCCCCTCCACACGATTAAATCATTGGTGGCAGTGGCCCCAGGGTGGCAGATTCTGATCGCGGGGCTCTGATCCTTTACCATGGCAGCCAGGACGCTACTCAAGCCCTGGCTGCCATAGTCGGCACCCTGCTGCTGTGTGCACTATGCAAAGTAAAGTCCTATTCACCCTAATAGAGCTCTATTAGGGTGAATAGGACAAGGGTTCTAGCCCCTAAGGAGGCTAATAGTTATTAACCCCTTAAGGACCGGGCTCATTTTCACCTTAAAGACCAGGCCATTTTTTGCAAATCTGACCAGTATCATTTTATGTGGTGATAACTTTAAAACGCTTTGACATATCCAGGCCACTCTGAGACAGTTTTTTTCATCACATATTGTACTTCATGACAGTGGTAAAATGGAGTCAAAAAAAATAATTTTTATGTATAAAAAAAATACCAAATTTACAAAAAATTTTGAAAAAGTAGCAAATGTCCACGTTTCAATTTCTCTACTTCTATAATACATAGTAATACCTACAAAAATAGTTATTACTTTACATTCCCCATATGTCTACTTCATGTTTGGATAATTTTGGGAATTATATTTTATTTTTTGGGGATGTTAGAAGGTTTGGAAGTTTAGAATCAAATCTTGAAATTTTTCAGAAATTTTCAAAAAAACACTTTTTCAGGACCAGTTCAGGTCTGAAGTCACTTTGTGAGGCTTACATAATAGAAACCACCCAAAAATTACCCCATTCTAGAAACTGATTCAAAACTGATTTTACAAACTTTGTTAACCCTTTAGGTGTTCCACAAGAATTAATGGAAAATAGAGATAAAATTAAAAATTTTTACTTTTTTGGCAGATTTTCCATTTTAATATTTTTTTTCCAGTTACAAAGCAAGGGTTAACAGCCAAACAAAACTCATTATTTATGGCCCTGATTCTTTAGTTTACAGAAACACCCCATATGTGGTCGTAAACTGCTGTACGGGCACACGGCAGGGCGCAGAAGGAAACGAATGCCATACGGTTTTTGGAAGGCAGGTTTTGCTGGACTGGTTTATTTACACCATGTCCCATTTGAAGCCCTCCTGATGCACCCCTAGAGCAGAAACTCCAAAAAAGTGACCCCATTTTAGAAACCACAGGATAGGGTGGCAGTTTTGTTGGTACTATTTTAGGGTACATATGATTTTTGGTTGCTCTATATTACACTTTTTGTGAGGCAAGGTAACAAGAAATAGCTGTTTTGGCACCGTTTAAATTTTTTTGTTATTTGCAATATTCATCTGACAGGTTAGATCATGTGGTATTTTTATAGAGCGGGTTGTCATGGATGCAACAATACCAAATATTGCGAAAAGAAGAGAAGTTTGTTCAGCCTGTCTTTGTGGTAATCCAAAAGCACTTTATTGAATATTCAATGTTAAAAACATCCAGGTACAATTGCAAAGTCTACGCGTTTCGGGCAAAAAACTATTCAGCCCTTACTCATGACTGCTCAAAACACACTGAGAAATTTACCTTTATAGGGGGAACCACACCTGAGGTGATCAAGCATGAAGAGGCCCGTCCCTCCTATAGCGGTGCACAGAGGTAAAAACAAACTAAAAAATACATGTAAAATCATTCTAGGTAACTTAAAGAAGTAGGGAAATAGATGTTAATATTGCAGGATTAGGTCCAATCTTTTGTTTAGACCTTGAGGCTGGCGGATTTCCAACTGGAATATCCAATAGGATTCTCTGTTTAAAAGTTTCCTTTTTCTGTCGCCACCTCTCACAGGTTTATTAACCTTTTCAATGCCTTGCACAGACATATCAGAGGTATCGCCACCATGAATAATCGCAAAATGAAGACTTGCCGCAGAAATGTTGCGGCTTTCATGGTGTGGCACATCTGATATGTGTTTTCTTATTCATGTTTTTATGGCATTGGTGGTACATCCTACGTATTGCAACATACATTTAGTGCAAGTTATCAAATAAATAGCATAAGTTGTGTTGCAATTCAAGAAGGATTTTATTACAAAACTCTGACCATTAGCACTAGACTCAAAAGTTCAGGAAATTTTCATATATCTGCAGCAGGTGCATATGGAGTGCCCACATCTATAGTTTCCCTTTGTTGACAGCCAAGTACCTTGTGATGCCAGAGACTTCCTACTTTGAAAAAGGCTCGGACTCATAATATTGGCTATAGTGGGAGCTTTTCGTGCTGCACATTGGACACCATTTTGTGCTACTGTTACCCAATTTTTGTCACATGCTAAAACTGAGAAATGTTTTTTGATAATATTGCAAATTTGTGTATATTCACTGCTATATTGTGTAACAAAAACATTTTTCTTTTTACATTTTGTGTCATAGTCTTTCTCATGTCTTGTTGCTTTTGTTTTTTTATTAGTGTTAACTAAAATCAATTCATCCCTGTTCATGCCCAGGACATCTTTCTTATGTTTTGTCAATATTTGTTTCGGGTATGCTCTGTGTGTCAACCTCTCAATAATATCTTGGAGACTTGTTGCTCCATGGACTCAATATAGGCATCCTCAATCAAAAAGAATATGACTACATTTTTGTTAAACATCCTGTTATTCCCATCCTGCATGCCCTCCCAAAAGTGCATAAACAGATCTTTCCTCCACCCCTTAGACCCATAGTTTCGGGCATAGGGTCATATTCTGAACACCTATGCCAATGGGTGGATTCATTATTACAACCATTAATCCCCATATTCCAGGTTTCCTGAGAGATACTAAATCAGTTCTACAGGCAACACCGGAATTGGAATGGTCTGAAAAATATTCATGGGTGACGGCAGATGTAATTGCGCTATATCCCAGTATTCCACATAACTTAGTTCATATTTCTCTAACATGGTTCCTAGAAAATTTTCGAAATTTTTCTGCTGTACTAACTGAGTATGTGGTGGCTGTGGTGGACTTTCTCCTGAGACTGATTTTTTTTTATGTTTGATGAGATGTTCTTTCTACAGACATCGGGGGTGTCGATGGGGGCTAAGTTCTCTCCCTCCATAGCCAACATTTATATGGCATGGTGGGAGAGAACCTTCCTCCTCATCGACACCTACCCATACGCAGATAGTATAAGATGGTATGGCCGTTACATCGACGACCTGATCTTTGTCTGGTCGGGGGATGTGGCGGCCATACCTTCCTTTGCTCACTATCGGAATTCATGCGTGAACAGTATCCAATTCACTGTTCAGCATGATACCTCGAACATCGAGTTCCTGGACCTCCGCCTCGGGGGGGACTCCGGACAACACATTATTACATGCTATGTCATGTCATCCCACTCACACAATCAGGAATATACCTAAAGGGGAATTCATTAGGTCCAGGAGAAATTGTAGTCAGAAAGCTACTTATGAAATTGAGGCGCAAGATATTATTGAGAGGTTGACACACAGAGCATACCCGAAACAAATAATGACAAAACATAAGAAAGATGTCCTGGACATGAACAGGGATGAATTGATTTTAGCTAACCCTAATAAAAAAGACATGAGACAGACTATGACACAAAATATAAAAAGAAAAATGTTTTTGTTACACAATATAGCAGTGAATATACACAAATTTGCAATATTATCAAAAAACATTTCTCAGTTTTAGCATGGGACAAAAATTGGGTAACAGTAGGACAAAATGGTGTCAAATGTGCAGCACGAAAAGCTCCCACTATAGCCAATATTTTGAGTCCGAGCCTTTTTCAAAGTAGGAAGTCTCTGGCATCACAAGGTACTTGGCTGTCAACAAAGGGAAACTATAGATGTGGGCACTCCATATGCACCTGCTGCAGATATATGAAAATTTCCCGAACTTTTGAGTCTAGTGCTAATGGTCAGAGTTTTGTAATAAAATCCTTCTTGAATTGCAACACAACTTATGCTATTTATTTGATAACTTGCACTAAATGTATGTTGCAATACGTAGGATGTACCACCAATGCCATAAAAACACGAATAAGAAAACACATATCAGATGTGCCACACCATGAAAGCCGCAACATTTCTGCGGCAAGTCTTCATTTTGCGATTATTCATGGTGGCGATACCTCTGATATGTCTGTGCAAGGCATTGAAAAGGTTAATAAACCTGTGAGAGGTGGCGACAGAAAAAGGAAACTTTTAAACAGAGAATCCTATTGGATATTCCAGTCGGAAATCCGCCAGCCTCAAGGTCTAAACAAAAGATTGGACCTAATCCTGCAATATTAACATCTATTTCCCTACTTCTTTAAGTTACCTAGAATGATTTTACATGTATTTTTTAGTTTGTTTTTACCTCTGTGCACCGCTATAGGAGGGACGGGCCTCTTCATGCTTGATCACCTCAGGTGTGGTTCCCCCTTCCCCCTATAAAGGTAAATTTCTCTGTGTGTTTTGAGTAGTGTTGAGCGAACAGTTCGAGCATAGTTCGGGTCCGTACCGAATTTTGGGGTGTTCGTGACACGGACCCGAACCCGAACTTTTTCGTAAAAGTTCGGGTTCGGGTTCGTCGTTCGGCATGTATTTTGGCGCATTTTGAAAGGCTGCAAAGCAGCCAATCAACATGCATCATACTACTTGCCCTAAGATGCCATCGCAGCCATGCCTACTATTGGCAAGGCTGTGATTGGCCAAGTGCAGCATGTGACTCAGCCTCTTATAAGCTTGTGCGCACGTCGGGACGTGCTCACTCCCGATGTGAATAGAACAGGGATAGACGCAGCTGATGCTAGGGCGAGAATAGGCAGGGATAATTGAATAACTGGAAGCAAATTTCTCTCCTCCACCTGTGATTCATCTGAACAACTGCAGCTGAGCTGCTTTTTTGATAGGGATTGGCTATTTTTAGAGTGGCCAGAGTGATTTTTCCATCCACATGTACCCGGGCTGACCGCCGGCCGCCATTTTGCGACTTGTAGTGCTGCAGCAGAAGCTGCCACAGTGTGCATTCCAAAGCTCCAAACAAGTCAGACATCTACACCTGGGATTCAGACCAATAGCGATTTAGCAGCACAGTCCAAGGCTATTTTTTTTAAAGGTTGTGCAGACCATTTTGTGGCACATGTTACTGGGCTGATAGGCGGCGGTCATCTTGGGACTAGTGCTGCAGCACAATCTCTCCCAACGTCCATTAATCACTTGTAATAGTGGTCTGTGCCATAGAAATCCTACATCAGGGACTTGGGTGTGCTTGTGTCACCCCTACTAATACCAGTCCACCTGTAATCCATACAGTGAAAAGCCATAAAGTATTCCAGTGAGGGAATTTTTTTTTTATTTAAAAAAGGCCAAGTTAGTTTATCTGGCGTTCAATATACTAGATACAGTTAGGCCTGCGTTTCATACATCTGGAATTAGCAAACTAATGTGCTGGGGTTGGGAAAACATATATGTACCCATACTAGAATCTGTCAAAGAAAGCGGTACTCACATATAACAGTCATTCCATCTGTAATCCATACAGTCAAAAGACTGAAAGTATTCCAGTGAGGGGATTTTTTTTATTTAAAAAAGGCCAAGTTAGTTTATCTGGCGTTCAATATACTAGATACAGTTAGGCCTGCGTTTCAT
Organism: Bufo bufo; assembly: GCF_905171765.1. Lineage (NCBI taxonomy): Eukaryota > Metazoa > Chordata > Amphibia > Anura > Bufonidae > Bufo > Bufo bufo. The sequence continues at coordinate 26,614,184 of NC_053389.1, read as the reverse complement.
ACATCTGGAATTAGCAAACTAATGTGCTGGGGTTGGGAAAACATATATGTACCCATACTAGAATCTGTCAAAGAAAGCGGTACTCACATATAACAGTCATTCCATCTGTAATCCATACAGTCAAAAGACTGAAAGTATTCCAGTGAGGGGATTTTTTTTATTTAAAACAGGCCAAGTTAGTTTATCTGGCGTTCAATATACTAGATACAGTTAGGCCTGCGTTTCATACATCTGGAATTAGCAAACTAATTTGCTGGGGTTGGGAAAACATATATGTACCCATACTAGAATCTGTCAAAGAAAGCGGTACTCACATATAACAGTCATTCCATCTGTAATCCATACAGTCAAAAGACTGAAAGTATTCCAGTGAGGGAATTTTTTTTATTTAAAAAAGGCCAAGTTAGTTTATCTGGCGTTCAATATACTAGATACAGTTAGGCCTGCGTTTCATACATCTGGAATTAGCAAACTAATTTGCTGGGGTTGGGAAAACATATATGTACCCATACTAGAATCTGTCAAAGAAAGCGGTACTCACATATAACAGTCATTCCATCTGTAATCCATACAGTCAAAAGACTGAAAGTATTCCAGTGAGGGAATTTTTTTTTTATTTAAAAAAGGCCAAGTTAGTTTATCTGGCGTTCAATATACTAGATACAGTTAGGCCTGCGTTTCATACATCTGGAATTAGCAAACTAATGTGCTGGGGTTGGGAAAACATATATGTACCCATACTAGAATCTGTCAAAGAAAGCGGTACTCACATATAACAGTCATTCCATCTGTAATCCATACAGTCAAAAGACTGAAAGTATTCCAGTGAGGGGATTTTTTTTATTTAAAAAAGGCCAAGTTAGTTTATCTGGCGTTCAATATACTAGATACAGTTAGGCCTGCGTTTCATACATCTGGAATTAGCAAACTAATGTGCTGGGGTTGGGAAAACATATATGTACCCATACTAGAATCTGTCAAAGAAAGCGGTACTCACATGTAACAGTCATTCCATCTGTAATCCATACAGTCAAAAGACTGAAAGTATTCCAGTGAGGGAATTTTTTTTATTTAAAAAAGGCCAAGTTAGTTTATCTGGCGTTCAATATACTAGATACAGTTAGGCCTGCGTTTCATACATCTGGAATTAGCAAACTAATGTGCTGGGGTTGGGAAAACATATATGTACCCATACTAGAATCTGTCAAAGAAAGCGGTACTCACATATAACAGTCATTCCATCTGTAATGCATACAGTCAAAAGACTGAAAGTATTCCAGTGAGGGAATTTTTTTTATTTAAAAAAGGCCAAGTTAGTTTATCTGGCGTTCAATATACTAGATACAGTTAGGCCTGCGTTTCATACATCTGGAATTAGCAAACTAATGTGCTGGGGTTGGGAAAACATATATGTACCCATACTAGAATCTGTCAAAGAAAGCGGTACTCACATATAACAGTCATTCCATCTGTAATCCATACAGTCAAAAGACTGAAAGTATTCCAGTGAGGGAATTTTTTTTATTTAAAAAAGGCCAAGTTAGTTTATCTGGCGTTCAATATACTAGATACAGTTAGGCCTGCGTTTCATACATCTGGAATTAGCAAACTAATGTGCTGGGGTTGGGAAAACATATATGTACCCATACTAGAATCTGTCAAAGAAAGCGGTACTCACATATAACAGTCATTCCATCTGTAATCCATACAGTCAAAAGACTGAAAGTATTCCAGTGAGGGAATTTTTTTTATTTAAAAAAGGCCAAGTTAGTTTATCTGGCGTTCAATATACTAGATACAGTTAGGCCTGCGTTTCATACATCTGGAATTAGCAAACTAATGTGCTGGGGTTGGGAAAACATATATGTACCCATACTAGAATCTGTCAAAGAAAGCGGTACTCACATATAACAGTCATTCCATCTGTAATCCATACAGTCAAAAGACTGAAAGTATTCCAGTGAGGGAATTTTTTTTTTATTTAAAAAAGGCCAAGTTAGTTTATCTGGCGTTCAATATACTAGATACAGTTAGGCCTGCGTTTCATACATCTGGAATTAGCAAACTAATGTGCTGGGGTTGGGAAAACATATATGTACCCATACTAGAATCTGTCAAAGAAAGCGGTACTCACATATAACAGTCATTCCATCTGTAATCCATACAGTCAAAAGACTGAAAGTATTCCAGTGAGGGGATTTTGCTTATAAAAAATTATATATTTCATTGTGGTGCGAGTTGAATCGCAACAATGAAGAAAAATACTATTAAGGGACGAGGACGCGGTCGTGGTGGTGTCCGTGGAGCCTCTGTTGCTGGTAGAGGACGTGGCCGTTCGGCCCCAGGCGCACACAGTAGGGAACGAACTCCCTCAACTAGCCGTCAGAATGTACCGCAATATCTCGTGGGGCCCAATGCCGCTCTTAGGATGGTAAGGCCTGAGCAGGTACAGTCATTAATCGATTGGGTGGCCGACAGTGCTTCCAGCACGTTCACCACATGGTCTTCCACCCAGTCTTCTGCGGAAAGCGCACAGGTGGCACCTGAAAACCAAGCCCATCAGTCTGTCACATCACCCCCAAGCATATCAGGGAAACGGTCTGAGCCACAAGTTATGCAGCAGTCTCTTCTTCTGTTTGAAGACTCTGCTTCCAGGGTTTCCCAGGGGCGTCCACCTAGCCCTTCCCCAGTGGAGGAAGACATACCATGCACTGACGCACAACCACTTATGTCTCCAGATGAAGAGGACATGGGAATACCACCACAGCAGAGTCACCGACTCTCTGATGATGACGAAACACAGGTGCCCACTGCCGCGTCTTTTTGCAGTGTGCAGACTGAACAGGAGGAGGTCAGGGAGGGAGACTGGGTGGAAGACGATGCAGAGGACGATGAGGTCTTAGACCCCACATGGACTGAAGGTCGTGGCGATGACTTTCACAGTTCAGAGGAAGAGGTAGTGGTGAGACCGAGACAACAGCGAAGCCAAAGAGGGAGCAGGGGGCCAAAGCAGACGAGCCGCCGCCCCCAGAGTTCGCCTGCTACTGGACATCGCCAACAGGGACCCAGCCCCACAAAGGCAGCTTCAAAGAGTTCCCTGGCATGGCACTTCTTTAAACAATGTCCTACCGACAAGACCCGAGTGACTTGCACGCTCTGCCATCAGAGCCTGAGGCGAGGCATTAACGTTCTGAACCTCAGCACAACCTGCATGACCAGGCATCTACATGCAAAGCATGAACTGCAGTGGGGTACACACCTTAAAAACCAGGCACTCGCTGAGGCTCCCCCCTGCTCCCTCTACCGCTGCTGCCTCGGCTTCCGCCTCGAGAGGAATGTTGCCACCTGCCGAGCAGCAAACAGAGGATGTGCCACCGACACCACCACCACCGCCACCGTCAACTAGCGTCTCCACTATATCACACAGCAGCGTTCAGCTCTCAATATCTCAAACCTTAGAGAGGAAGCGCAAATTCCCCCCGAGTCACCCTCGAGCCCTTGGCCTGAACGCCAGCATTTCTAAACTGCTGGCCTTTGAAATGCTGTCATTCCGGCTGGTGGACACAGAAAGCTTCAAACAGCTGATGGCCATGGCTGTCCCGCAGTATGTGGTTCCCAGCCGCCACTACTTCTCCAAGACAGCCGTGCCTTCCCTGCACATGCAAGTGTCCGATAAAATCAAGTGTGCACTGCGCAACGCCATTTGTGGCAAGGTCCACCTAACCACAGATACGTGGACCAGTAAGCACGGCCAGGGACGCTATATCTCACTAACTGCACACTGGATGAATGTAGTGGCGGCTGGGCCCCCGGCGGACAGTTCCTTGGCGCACGTCCTTCCGCCCCCTAGGATCGCAGGGCATCATTCTCTGCCTCCTGTAGCCTCCTCCTCCTACTCGGCTTCCTCCTCCACTGCTTCCACCAGCTCATCCGGTCAGCCACACACCTTCACCACCAACTTCAGCACAGCCCGGGGTAAACGTCAGCAGGCCATTCTGAAACTCATATGTTTGGGGGACAGGCCCCACAGCGCAAAGGAGTTGTGGCGGGGTATTGAACAACAGACCGACGAGTGGTTTCTGCCGGTGGGCCTCAAGCCAGGCCTGGTGGTATGCGATAATGGGCGAAATCTCGTGGCAGCTCTGGGACTAGCCGGTTTGACGCACATCCCTTGCCTGGCGCATGTGCTGAACTTGGTGGTGCAGAGGTTCATTCACCACTACCCCAACATGTCAGAGCTGCTGCATAAAGTGCGGGCCGTCTGTGCGCGCTTCCGCCGTTCACATCCTGCCGCTGCTCGCCTGTCTGCGCTACAGCGGAACTTCGGCCTTCCCGCTCACCGCCTCATATGCGACGTGCCCACCCGGTGGAACTCCACCTTGCACATGCTGGAGAGACTGTGCGAGCAGCAGCAGGCCATAGTGGAGTTTCAGCTGCAGCACGCTCGCGTCAGTCGTACTGCCGAACAGCACCACTTCACCACCAATGATTGGGCCTCCATGCGAGACCTGTGTGCCCTGCTGCGCTGTTTCGAGTACTCCACCAACATGGCCAGTGGCGATGACACTGTTATCAGCGTTACAATACCACTTCTATGTCTCCTTGAGAAAACACTTAGGGCAATGATGTTAGAGGAGGTGGCCCAGGTGGAGGAGGAGGAGGAGGATGAGGGCTCGTTTCTAACACTTTCGGGCCAGTCTGTTCGAAGTGGCTCAGAGGGAGGTTTGTTTAAGCAGCAGAGGACAGGTTCACAAGTCGCCAGCCAAGGCACTGTACTGGAGGACGAGGAGGATGAGGAGGAGGAGGTGGAGGGGGACGAGGATGACGCAAGTTCACAGCGGGGGTGGCAGCCCAGGCCCATCACTGGTGCGTGGCTGGGGGGATACGGTGGACGATGACGATACGCCTCCCACAGAGGACAGCTTGTCCTTACCCATGGGTAGCCTGGCCCACATGAGCGAATATATGCTCCAATGCCTGCGCAACGACAGCAGAGTTGCCCACGTTTTAACGTGTGCAGACTACTGGGTGGCCACCCTGCTGGATCCCCGGTATAAAGACAATGTGCCCACTTTAATTCCTGAACTGGAGCGCGACCGTAAGATGCGCGAGTACAAGCGCACGCTGATAGAGGCGCTCTTGAGAGCATTCCCACATGTCACAGGGGAACAGGTGGAAGGTGAAGGCAGAGGAGTGGCAAGAGGTCGCCAACGCAGCTGTGTCACGGCCAGCTCATCTGAGGGCAGGGTTAGCATGGCAGAAATGTGGAAAAGTTTTGTCTCCACGCCACAGCTATCTGCACCGACACCTGATACGGAACGTGTTAGCAGGAGGCAGCATTTCACTAACATGGTTGAACAGTATGTCTGCACACCCCTCCACATCCTGACGGATGGTTCGGCCCCATTCAACTACTGGGTTTCGAAATTGTCCACGTGGCCAGAGTTAGCATGTTATGCCTTGGAGGTGCTTTCCTGCCCGGCGGCCAGCGTTTTATCTGAACGCGTATTCAGCACGGCAGGGGGCGTCATTACTGACAAGCGCAGCCGCCTGTCCACAGCCAACGTGGACAAGCTGACCTTCATAAAGATGAACCAGGCATGGATCCCACAGGACCTGTCCCTCCCTTGTGCAGAGTAGTCCTTATTAACTGCCTAAAACATGTCTTGTTGTGCTACGGGCCACTTCTTTATTTGATACAAATTTTATGAAACCCACAGTTGAATGAAACTCTTCTCTGTCTGGGCGCCGGGGCCTAACCAGATGAAAGTGGCCGGTTAAACTAACGGGTGACATGAAGCCATAACCTCTGCCATGCTACCTCTGTCTTCTGTCTGGGTGCTGAGGCCTAAGTCAAATAAAGCGGTCTTCTGCTGTGCTGGGGGATATGAAGCTAATCTCTGACCTCTCTCCTCTGTCTGGGTCCAAAGGCCTAAATCACTGAAAGAGGCCTTCTCCTGTGGTGTGTGATATGATGCCAGAATATGTGCTGTGGGGCCTCTCTCCTCTTCCTGGGTGCAGGGGTCAAATAAACTAAATTGTGGCCTACTCCTGTGGTGGTTGATATGATGCCTGATTCTCTGATGTGGAACCTCTCTCCTCTGTTTGGGTGAAGGGGTCAAAGTAACTAAATGGTGGCTTCTCCTGTGGTGGCTGATATGATGCCAGAATATGTGCTGTGGTGCCTCTCTCCTCTTCCTGGGTGCGGGGGTCAAAGTAACTCAATGGTGGCTTCTCCTGTGGTGGCTGATATGATGCCAGAATATGTGCTGTGGTGCCTCTCTCCTCTTCCTGGGTGCGGGGGTCAAAGTAACTCAATGGTGGCTTCTCCTGTGGTGGCTGATATGATGCCAGAATATGTGCTGTGGTGCCTCTCTCCTCTTCCTGGGTGCAGGGGTCAAAGTAACTAAATGGTGGCTTCTCCTGTGGTGGTTGATATGATGCCTGATTCTCTGCTGTGAAACCTCTCTCCTCCATCTGGGTGTAGGGGTCAAAGTCTTTCAAAGTCGCCTTCTCCTGTGCTGATTGATATAAAGCTGATGGTTGTGCCATCTGACATGGTTGCCAGGGTCTGATTCAATGGGGGCCTACTCCTGTGGTGGGTGATCTAAATGCCTGATTCTCTGCTGTGAAACCTCTCTCCTCCGTCTGGGTGTAGGGGTCAAAGTCTTTCAAAGTCGCCTTCTCCTGTGCTGATTGATATGAAGCTGATGGTTGTGCCATCTGACATGGTTGCCGGGGTCCCATTAAATTGGGGCCTACTCCTGTGGTGGGTGATCTAAATGCCTGATTCTCTGCTTTGAAACCTCTCTCCTCCGTCCGGGTGTAGGGGTCAAAGTCTGTCAAAGTCGCCTTCTCCTGTGCTGATTGATATAAAGCTTATGCTTGTGCCATCTGACATGGTTGCCGGGGTCTGATTCAATGGTGGCCTACTCCTGTGGTGGGTGATCTAAATGCCTGATTCTCTGCTGTGTAACCTCTCTCCTCCGTCTGGGTGTAGGGGTCAAAGTAACTAAATGGTGGCCTACTCCTGTGGTGGGTGATATGATGCCTGGTTCTCTGCTGTGGGACCTCTCTCCTTTGTCTGGGTGCTGTGGTCAAAATAATAGTAAGTGACCTTCTCCATTGGTGGGTGACTTGAAGCCTGATTCTGTGCTGACCTCACTCCAATTAATATTGTTTAATTTTTATTTATTTTATGTTAACTCATCATTTCCCTATCTACATTTGTTTGCAGGGGATTTAACTACATTTTGCTGCCTTTTGCAGCCCTCTAGCCCTTTCCGGGTGTGTTTTACAGCCTTTTTAGTGCCCAAAAGTTCGGGTCCCCATTGACTTCTATGGGGTTCGGGTTCGGGATGAAGTTCGGGTCGAGTTCGGATCCCGAACCCGAACATTTTTCGAAAGTTCGGCCGAACTCGTCGAACCCGAACATCCAGGTGTTCGCTCAACTCTAGTTTTGAGCAGTCATGAGTAAGGGCTGAATTGTTTTTTTAACCGAAACACGTAGACTTTGCAATTGTACCTGGATGTTTTTAACATAGAATATTCAATAAAGTGCTTTTGGATTACCACAAAGACAGGCTGAACAAACTTCTCTCCTTTTCGTAATTATCTTCATTTGCTCCCAATCCGGGTGAAGGAGCTGTTTGGTGCCTCAGGATTGGAATCCCAGGCAGGTGAGAGCTGCTCAAATAACGTTTATTTCTGAATACCAAATATTGGTATTATTTTTGGTTATTTGTTTCAGTTTTACATAACAAAGCATATATATATTTTTTTTAAATGATTCTTTAGTGTCTCCACATTCTGAAAGCCATAGTTTTATTTATTTTTTCTTGTGTAGGGGCTCATTTGTTTCGGGATGAGATGACGGTTTGATTGGCACTATTTTGGGGTGCGTATGACTTTTTGATCGCGTGCTATTACACTTTTTGTGCTGTAAGGTGACAAAAAATGTTTTTTTTACACTGTTTTTATTTTTATTTTTTTACGGTATTCACCTGAGGGGTTAGGTCATGTGATATTTTTATAGAGCAGGTTATTGCGGACGCTGCGATACCTAATATGTATACTTTTTTTTATTTATGTAAGTTTTACACAATGATTTCATTTTTGAAACAAAAAAATCATGTTTTAGTGTCTCCATAGTTTGAGAGCCCAAATTTTTTCAGTTTTTGGGCGATTATCTTGTGTAGGGTATTATTTTTGCGGGATGAGATGATGGTTTGATTGGCACTATTTTGTGGTGTGTGTGACATTTGATCGCTTGCTATTACACTTTTTGTGATGTAAGGTGACAAAAAATTGCTTTTTTTACACTGTTTTTATTTTTTACGGTGTTCATCTGAGGGGTTAGGTCATGTGATATTTCTATAGAGCATGTTATTACTGACGCGGCAATACCTAATATGTATACTTTTTTAATTTACTTAAGTTTTACACAATAACAGCTTTTTTTTTTTTTTTAAATGATGTTTTAGTTTCTCCATATTCTGAGCCATAGTTTTTTTTATTTTTTGGGCGATTGTCTTAGGTAGGGGCTTATTTTTTGAGGGATGAGGTGATGGAGATTGGTACTATTTTGGTGGGCATACGCCTTTTTGATCGCTTGCTGTTGTAATTTTTGTGATGTAAGGTGATAAAAAAATTGTTTATTTGACGTGGTTTTTTTTGGGGGGGGAAACTTTATTTTTTTCAACTTTTTTTCACTTTATTTTTTGTCCCACTTTGAGACTTGAACTTTTGGGGGTCTGATCCCCTTTACAATGCTTTCCAATACTTCTGTATTGGAATGCATTGGCTGTATGAATAATACAGTGTGTATTACTCATACAGATTCCTGCCTTTGAGATCCAGGCGGCTGGATCTCACAGGCTCTTCACCGGAAGGCAGCGCCGATGCCTATGGAAAGCATCAGATACTGGCTTATAACACAGCTGCAGCTGCTACAGAACCACAGAAGCAGCAACCTGCAAGAACATTTCTCTTTTTTCTCATTTGAACAGAAAGGCAGCTGTTTTTTTATTTCCCCAAAGCTGAAGTTTCTATAGGGTTATTCTTAGTTTATTCCTGGTACAATTAACATAATGAGCAGTGTTGACTGCTGAGAAATGAGTGCACTTTTTTATCCATCTGTGCTAAATGCTAGTATTATAGCAGAAGCAATAACTCTTCTTTTTCTAGCAGCGAAATTGAATGTAAGTTACACCGTACACAGAAATCAAACAGTTCACATGTTGGTATGTGGGGGCGCAATAGAAATCTCCAACATGTTTTTTTTTTTTGTTTTGTTTTTATCTCTGAGTGAAAACATCAGAAATAGTGTGATAGGGCAGGTCCAGATGGTCAAGTGTGGGTGCAAACATTACAACGCAAGAGTGCAACATATGACTTACAATCCAGAGAGTTAAAACTCTGAGAGAAAATACCTGAAATAGTAGGCTGAGAATGACTTGACTTTAGATGTGATAGTAAGTCAAGCACTGCCATGTGTAAAGCCACATATCATTTGGCTATGCAATAGACCGCCTCAGCAGGGAGCATGTGTTCTTTTGAGATCAGGCAGTGGCAGCATCTCAGAGACACCTGTCCGGTGTGGAAGCCCATTGAAGACACAAAATTTATCAGTAGGGACAACTGTGGCATGAACAATCTTATTCCATCCTATTTATCTTAGAGCTGATGCTCACACTTATGCAGCAAAGGACAACAGTGAAAGAAGAACAGCTAATGCATCTTGCTGTCCACCCTGTAGCTGTGACAGGTGTTAGAAGGCCTGAAAGACTGACTGCACATTAGTGATTTGACAGCCTCTTTTGGTTTCACTTTGTCTGTGTGTTGCTGGTATGTCCACACCTCCTGTTCCGGAGTGGATCATGTGACCTTTACCTCTCCCTATTTAGTCTGACTTTACCCTTCACTCCTTGCTCTGGATAGCTTCATTTGGTTTTGGAAGAGCTGGAGTGTGGTTCTTGTTGAAGTCCTGCTCATTCATCCTCCTCAGAAGTTAAGTGTTCCGCTTGTTGTGTTTTGTATCCCCCCCCCCCCCCCGGTTGTTTACTAGGCCTCAGCGAGACGCTGGTTCCTTCACCAGGGAAGGAACGTGTTGTCTCTGCCCTGTCATTACCTTTAGGGCATCCGAGGGTCACCTAGTTTCTAGGTTCCTGTGTATGGGCATCTCTACCATCGAGAGGTGCCCATATGGATAGGAGTTAGGGCCAGGAGCAGGGTTTTATAGGTGGTGACCCTTTTCCTTCCCTAGTGGTGAGGCCTAGTGTCTTTCCCCTTCCTTCTTGTTGTCTTTTGGTGTTCTCCCCTACTACATTCGTGACAGTAGCTGTTGGGGATCGACAAGCAGAAACTCACATGGACGAGGAGGATGAGAATGAGGAGCTGCAACTGAAGAAGAAGTCATTGGAGGTGGAGGATGATGATGATGACATGATGACAATGATGCTGGCCATGACACCCAGTCATCTCGGGGGGGGGGGGGGGGGCAGAGCCAGAAAGAACTGGCTCCTCGGGCATGCTGGCCAGAATGGTGAGCTGTATACTCACTAGTTTACTACCATGTCAGATATATCATTAACATCAGTCTGATGATTACTGTATAGCCATGTTTTTAGACCCTCACTATCAAATTAAAGTGGGGGAATGTTTTCCCCCCTCCGACAAGGAGGTTAAATTATGTCATTACTAGAAAAAAAACTGTGAACGCAGCTTGCCGCCAGCGTGTCTGAAATGAAGGCCCCATTTCCCCTATTCAAAGTCACTACAAATTGGCGTGGTAATGAAAAGCAGGAAGTGCTCAACCCCATATGCGGTGGCGCATCTGTACCTTGGGGGCAGATTCTGCACTTGTGGTCTGCTGCTAATGGCAATCCCCAGCAAAAATGCATACACTGGAGGATGCCCGCAGCGGACCACAAGTACCACAATAGACATCCTACACAGGATAGCAAAAGTGTGCATGTGATAAACAATCAAACAAAATAACAATAACTTTTACAAAGACAGGTGCACTCTGCGGTCTTGCTAAACCCTCATACTGATGTAAAATTTAGAGATTAGCCAACATATCGTACTGTGGATGACATGTCTGAGCCCGAGCACCGCGGTGATTGATAGTGTTGATCGCGAATATTAGAATTGCAAATTTTTAGCGTGAATATCGGCACTTCGAGAATACGCAAAGATGTAGAATATAGCGCTATATATTCGTAATCAGTAACCTCCCTTTTTGCTTGTGGGCCAATGAGAAGGCTGCAATATCTTTGTCACAGCTTAGCAACATCCCTAGCAACCAATAGGAAAGTTGTCTATCCCTTACTATATAAGAAACTCCCCAGCAGCCATTTTCTGCTGTTTTTTTGCAGTTCTGATAGAGAGAGCAGTGACATTGCTGTGCTCTGTGCTTTCATCTGGATCCTATTCCTTATCCAATTACATTAGATAGTTAGTTAGCATATATATATATATAATACAGATAGTTAGTGGGAGATAGTCAGTGTAGGTTAGATTGATCTATAGTATAGCTGATAGGTTCTGCTGTCCATATATACATGCTACAGACATACTGTAGTGCTGTGACATCACAACAATACTTAGTGCACCGATCAGGATTATCTACTCAGAGCTGATAAAATGTGAAGTTGCATGTATTGCGCAAAAATATGCGCATCATTAGTGCTGATTTGCACGAATTCTAGAATTTATTGCAAAAATTATGCAAAAAATTTGTGAAATATCGCGAAAACGAATATTGCCTATGCAGGGCTCCAGACTAAAAAAAATATCAAGCAGCCATTGGCTCCTAACCTGAAAGATTTAGGACCCAAATTGAAATTTTTAGTCGCCAAATTTAAAATACATATAATTACGATATAATAAAAAAACAAAACACACATGTCTTACATAGGGTTGTCACGATACCAAAATTTGGACTCGATTTTGATACTATAAAAAAGCATTGCGATACTCGATACCACGTGAAAAAAATAAAACACCAAAAAATCTGCGTGCATTCCAGATTTTATGGAACGTCTGGACCATAATAGAACAGTCCTAACCTAATTTTTGTCGGGACAAGGTGACTAAAAAATTGCAAATTGCAATTATTTTTTTTTTTTTCTGTTAGGAGATATTTTTTTCTGTTAGGAGATATTTTTAAATATTTTAATAGTTCGTACTTTTTCGGGCGTGGCGATATGTAATTTTTTTTATTGTTTATATATTTTTTATAAACAATATTCATTGGTGGCATTGGTTTTTATTTAATAACTATTTCCCCCTTAGGGGCTAGAACCTGGGATCTTTTCATCCCTTGTCCCATTCACCCTGATTCAGAATTACACTGCTGGGGCTCCGATCAGAACTGCCACTGCCACCAATGATAATAATACTTGGGGGGGGAGGGGCACTGCACCTCCAATGATTCTGCTTTATAATACTGGGGTTGGGGGGGTGTTCGGTGCACTGTGCCACCAATGAATATCGTTTATGCTTAATACAAACGCAGGCTGAGCTGCAGGTGCCGGCCATACCCCATACCCGGCACCCAGCCTCTATGACTGTGCGCTGCGATCCGCCGCTATTAACCCCTCAGATGCTGCACCTGAGGGGTTAATAGCGGCAGATCGCAGCGCGCAGTCATAGAGGCTGGGTGCCGGGTATGGGGTATGGCCGGCACTCGCAGCCTGCGTTTGTATTAAGCATAAACAATATTCATTGGTGGCGCAGTGGCCACAGCCACTCCCCTCCTCCTCGCTTCTATCAGCCCATTGGTAGCAGCGGTGCAGAGGGAGGGACTGCCTCCTTCTCGTCTGTGCTGTTGAGAAGAACATGGCACGTGCTGTGTGAGAGGCAGAGCAGCGGAGGGTCTAGGCACAAATGGCGACAAGACTACAAAGTCTTGTCGCCATTTAGTAATTTTAAGTCGCATTGGCGACCATTTTGGTGGCCATCTTGAGCCCTGCTATGCCGCTCATCACTAGTGATTGACAACTATCACTGTGTATACAGCCATAGAGGGAAGGATGTAAATCACTGATAGGACCTCCTCCTGTACTTCAAAGCCCAAAATGAGCAGGAATTTAAATGTAAAAAATTCAAGAATTACTGAATCTTTTCCCACAAAACGATATATCATTCTGTCCAGCTCCATCTGCTCTATAATATACTTATAAGGGGTTGAGTCCGCACAACCTGCCTGCAGGTGCACATCACTATGGCGAACTACATACACAAACGGAAAATGCAAATGTGATCGCACACTGCATCCAGCACTCTGCCCTCCATGCTGGATGAGACATTGGTTTATATTTTGGCCAAAGCATAGTAAGCCACTCAACGCGTCAAGGTCGTCTCAATTGAGTGGTCCCTAACTCTTGTTCCTACCTGTTCATGGGCCATGACAGCCACATAAAATCCAGGGAATGCAGGTCAGCATGCAAGCCAAGTACACTTTGCTTGTAACCCCGTCCGGTGCCATTACAGCTTTCATCGGATCCAGGAGAAGTATATGGTGGGTTCAGCATGTATGTTGGTACTTGCATCCCTGGATCCGATGAAAGCTGTAATGGCACCGGACGGGGTTACAAGCAAAGTGTGCTTGGCTTGCATGCTGACCTACATTCCCTGGATTTTATGTGGCTGTCATGGCCCATGAACAGGTAGGAACAAGAGTTAGGGACCACTCAATTGAGACGACCTTGACGCGGTGAGTGGCTTACTATGCTTTGGCCAAAATATAAACCAATGTCTCATCCAGCATGGAGGGTAGAGTGCTGGATGCAGTGTGCGATCACATTTGCATTTTCCGTTTCTATAATATACTTCCTGCAGCTCAGACACCATGTTCCACATAACAAGTTCCTTTTATGAGTAAAAGCCCTGCAGCAGAAGCCGTTGACATCTTAGAATTGATTATGTGTTTTCTTCCTTGATCAGGTTCTTCCCTCTCGTGCACTGTTTGCTTGGTTCAGGGTGCAACGTTCTGCACGGGTAACAATGTCACCTGCCCTCCAGGAAGGGTGTGCGCCTCAACACACACAGTCAATGTGGAAGGTATGTGGCATATAAGTCATTGAACTTAGCATCTGTATTAAAGTTATTTTGTGAGCTGCAACAAAAATAAAATTGTTATAAATGAAATGATGGGGGGCACTTGTTATTTGGCAATTATGTGGGCTAATAAATGTAAAAACAATTTATTTAATAAAAAAATTAAATTAAATAAAAACAATGGATTACTGAATAAATATACATAAAACCATGGGGCTTGAAGGAGCAATATTGTATAGACTAGGTAGCAGCAGTATACACCTCTATAGATCAGCCTGTGGCAGTATACACCTCTATATATTTTGATATTTCATGCTATGCTGATAACCATGCAAGTGAATGCAGACGTGGCTTGTCTGAGTATGCGCACGATGTGTGTAACAGAGTCCTTGATGTCCCATGTATGGGAAACTGAAAACACAAAGTCCCTTAGAACAATATAGATAGGTGTATTGATTTCCTATATGTGAATCCCAAAATTTTCAAATAAGATGGTTGATTGTGACAAAGTGATGTCAAAGTTTATATCCAGCACAATGAGATATACAATTACACACTGGGAGGTATATATATATTACATGAGTAGGGACAGGGTACTGGAACACCTATGTACAGCAATAACTGGTAATAATCCTGAATTTCCACTGTGTCCCGCTTGCAGTTTAAATACTAGTAGTAAATAGGGTAGTGTACGTTACCACTCCGTAGTTACTTCGGGGCTCCGTGTTCGGAAGTTGGCTATAGAGCACAAGATCCAACCTTCGCTTTGCCCTGCAAGGACCTGTGTGGCGTCCCACGTTGTTCGCAGGTTTCTCACATGACTCTAAAGATAGAGAGGAGCTTGGTTCTGTATTATGGATGTACGTACACGGAAGAGTGGATTTTAGGTACCTTGGATGTAAACTCCCTCTATACTATTACTGATCATACACAAGGACTAGAGGCCCTCTATCAACAACTTGTTTTGAATAACACATTGAAGGAATAACAGATCTCCTACTTAATAGAAGGAGTAAGGTACATTTTGATGCACAATTATTTTGTCTTCAACAGGGATTTTAATGTGCAATCAAAGGGCACCGCCATGGGCACCAGATTTGCCCCCAGTTATGTCAACTTATTTATGGCACAGTGGGAAGCAGAGGTCATTCAGCCACTGCTGGGGACGAGTCTGGTGCTATGGCGGTGATGTATAGATGATATCATCTTCATATGGCGTGATTCAGCAGAAACATTGAACAACTTTTTTGAGAGCATAAACTCTAATGATAAAAATCTCAGATTCACTTCAACCACCAGTAACACTAACATACAGTTTCTAGATCTTGATATTAAAGTGGAGGAGCAGAGATTAGTGTGTAGTACATACCATAAGCCAGTGGTGAGAAACAGCTTCATTTTATATTCTAGCTGTCACTT
This sequence comes from Bufo bufo, assembly GCF_905171765.1. Classification (NCBI taxonomy): domain Eukaryota; kingdom Metazoa; phylum Chordata; class Amphibia; order Anura; family Bufonidae; genus Bufo; species Bufo bufo. The sequence goes on along the minus strand of NC_053389.1, from coordinate 26,598,701 downwards.
GCCTAGATGGCTGATTAATGTCCCTAAGAGCCAGTTTAGAAGATTGAAGCGCAACTGCACTCAGGATAAACAAGTTGAATAAGAGGCCAGGGATTTAAAACAGCAATTTCTCGATAAACAATATCCTGGACATCTATTGGAAGAATCCCTAAACCAAGTCAGAATAATGAAAAGAGAGGATTTCTTTGTCCCTAATCAGGCACAAAAAATAGATGGAACTCTTAGAATGATTCTAGCATTTCATGCACAATACAAGACAACAAAGAGGATTATTAAAAACATTGGCACCATCTGCTTGATGATAGAGTGATTGGATCCATACTTACAAACACACCCCATATTACATATACCAGGGTCCCAAATTTGGGCCTAAAAATAGCCCCTTCATTAAAGAATAAGAAGACTACAATTAAACAAAACTGGCTATCTCTGAGTGGGTTCCACAGATGTGGACGATGTTCTAACTGTAGAATTACCTCTTTTCCAAAGAAAATTTTGAGGGTATATTCCACACAAAATGATTTTTGTCTAGACATTAAAGAAGGTCTCACATGTGATTCCACAAACATAATATACTTAATCCAGTGTCCATGTCGTAAACAGTACGTGGGTAGAACCAAAAGAACTTTGAAGAAGAGAATAGCAGAACACGTTATGAATATCAAAAAGGGATTTGAGCTACATTCCCTATCCAAACATTAGTGACCCGTCCACCCTCACATACATGGCACTTGAGAGAGTTAGAAAGTCACGGAGGGGAGGAAATTACATCGCACAGATGTCCAGGACAGAGTCGAAAAGAATCTTCGACTTTGACACTTTAGTCCCAAGAGGCCTGAACACCGAAATGGAATTGTTGGGCTTTTTCTAAATGGGCCTATTGGGGATGGGACACTGCGCCCGGCTGTTTACCAGCACGCAGATGTCCCCTCCCTGGTAGGCTATCACCCCTCTTTGTAACATCATTATCACCCCTCTTCGTAACATCAACATAAGCACCAAATAATATCATATAGATATCCAATGGAACTTTTTGAAGTCGGATATGATCCTTTTTTGAGATTTGATATGATCCTTTTCAAGCCTGATACGGATTCTCCAGATTGCCAATCCGTTTTGTGACGTATTTTTTTAACAAAAACGCATTGAAAACACACAATTGCCGCATGTGCGTTTTCTGGTATTTTATATGTATATCTGTGTTCAATACTTTAATGTATTTTTATTTCAATTGACTCATATTTTAGTTTATTAACTTTTCTGGTTTGATGTTTCAAGTAATATAGTGAAGTCTGATGAGATGCAGTGAATTTTTTGCAGCCCGATTAGTGAATACCTCGGATTCTATAAAAACGCATTGAAAACGCACAACTGCCGCATGTACGTTTTTGGCATTTTTTATGTCATTTTATATGTACTTTTATGGGCCTAATACTATAATGTATTGTTATCCAACCCTTACTCGGATTCAATGTTTCAAGTGACATGGTGAATTTTTAGGGGATACGCTAAACTTTTTGGACATTGCTTGAGAACATATTGATAAATGGAGAAGTGTAACCTCGGAATCCAATCTGAAATTGGGATTCACATCCACATCTTTTTGAAATCCCTCGCTGTCCCAGCATATATTGTGCTACTTATGGATACCATATAAAAGGAAGCCATTTGACTCCCACTGATCAGCCACTGAAGAAGGGGTCTTCTTACCCCGAAACGCATCTGGTATCGAACAGTGAGGGATTAATACAAAGACTGAACGACATCAATGTCATTGATCTGGGAGAACTTGGCAGCACCAGACCCCAAATATTGAACAGGGATCATGGTGAAACCCATACAGCCATAATACAGAACCAAGCTCCTCTCTATCTTAAGAGTCATGTGAGACACCTGCGGACCACGTGGGACACCATACAGGTCCTTGCAGGGCAAAGCGAAGGTTGGATCTCACACTGTATAGCCAGCTTCCGAACACGGAGCCCTGGAGTAACTACGGAGTGATAACGTACACTACCCTATTTACTACTACTATTTAAACTGCAAGCGGGACACAGTGGAAATTCAGGATTATTACCAGTTATTCCTGTACACGGGTGTAATGTTCACCTAGCCAGGTTATATATACATCCCAGTGTGTAATTGTATATCTCATAGTGCTGGATATAAACTTTGACATCACTTTGTAACAATCAACCATCTTATTCAAAAAGTTTGGGATTCACATATAGGAAATCAATACACCTATCTACCGTATATTGTTCTAAGGGACTTTGTGTTTTCAGTTTCCCATACATGGGACATCAAGGACTCAGTTACACACATCGCACGCATATTCAGACAAGCCACGTCTGCATTCACTTGCATGGTTATCGGCATAGCATGAAATATCCAAATATATAGAGGTGTATACTGCCACAGGCTGATATATAGAGGTGTAAACTGCTGCCACCAAGTCTATCCAATATTGCTTCTTCAAGCCCCATGTTTTTTAAAATATATTTATCCAGTAATCCATTGTTTTTATTTTTTTATTTAAAAAAATTGTTTTTACATTTAATAGCCCACATGATTTCCAAATAACGAGTGCCTCCCATCGTTTCATTTATACTCATTTCAATCCCCTCCATCTGCATTGGGAGTGCTGAGGGGTAGTGCACCTGTCCATACGCGGGCCGACTGAGTGAGCCGCTAACTGGACTCTTTCAAAAATAAAATAGTTGGCACTAATTGTAGTCTTGGTGGATGTTGTTCCAGCACTAGTCATGTTGGCACTAGTCGTTGTGGGGGCAATGTTGAAGGTAGCATTGATAATGGCTATAGGGTAGTGTTGATAGTATTAGAGACCTAGCAAACGTATAGAGATCCATTGATTGATGGGGAAAAAATATGCAAATTAACTAATGTATAATAATAAAAAGTTGTAGATGCACTGGTACATTAGTAGAAAAGTCAGTATTAAAAGTAGCTTTGGCAATGGTGGTAGTAGTAAAAGCATTTGTATTAGTCATAATACTAATGCTGTTGAAAGTAATAATGTAATAGAAAATAAAAGTGATAATGGTAGAAGTTCTTGTAGTAGTAGTAGTAGTAGTAATAAAAGTATAGCAGCTGAGATGCTGATGGTAAAATTCATGAATGTGGTGGATGTAATACCAGTTCTATTAGTGATAGTTGTAAAAGTGTATTGGATGGGCTAATGACGGCAGTAGTATTGATGGTGGTGGTTGTAATACCAGTTCTAGTAGTAGTAGTTATAGAAATGTATTGGATGGGCTGATGATGGAAGTAGTAATGATGGTGGTGGTTGTAATACCAGTTCTAGTAGTGGAAGTTAAAGAAGTATAGCAGATGGGCTGATGATGGAAGTAGTAATTATAGTGGTGACTGTAAGCACTGGGATGAGTAGAGATGATAGAAGAAGTAGTCTTACTATAAATATTCTACCAGTAATAACAACAAATTAGTGTAACGGCGATGGCAGTTTTAACGGTGGTTGTAGGATCATGGTTGTAGTAGAAATATTAGGAGGAGTAGTAAATAAAATAGTAGTAGTTGTAGTAGTAGTACTGTGGTCGAGATCTTGGTGGTAGTAGTAAAGTAGCTGTTGTACAAGTATTAGGAGAAGAAATTATACATTTGGAGATTTTGAAGCTTAGTAGTAATAATATGTGTCAGTAATACCTGTAGATGTAGTACAAGTAAGGCCCCTTTCACACGATCGTGACGGATTAGGTCCGGATGCGTTCAGGGTGCGTTCAGTGAAACTCGCACTATTTTGCAAGCAAGTTCAGTCAGTTTTGTCTGCGATTCCGTTCAGTTGTTCAGTTTTTTCCACGCGGGTGCAGTGCGTTTTGATGCGTTTTTCACGCGCTTGATAAAAAACTGAAGGTTTACAAACAACATCTCTTAGGAACCATCAGTGAGAAATGCATCGCACCCGCACTTGCTTGCGGATGCAATGCGTTTTTCACGCAGCCCCATTCACTTCTATGGGGCCAGGGCTGCGTGAAAAACGCAGAATATAGAACATGCTGCGATTTTTACGCAACGCAGAACTGATGCGTGAAAAACAACGCTCATGTACACAGACCCATTGAAATGAATGTGTCAGGATTCAGTGCGGGTGCTATGCGTTCACGTCACGCATTTCACCCGCGCGGAAAACTCGCTCGTGTGAAAGGGGCCTATCAGTGGTGGAGCTGGTGGTGTACTAGTAAAGTGGCTCTCACGGTAAAAGTATTAGCAGGAGCAGTGATGGTATAGAAGTTCTGGTAGATGTAGCCAGTGTTGGACAGGGGATCTAAGGACCCACCAGAAGTATTTTCAAGGTTGAACCCCTGTACTGTAAAAAAGGTTTAATAGGTTTTGAATCAAAGAAATAGATCGGTTGATCGGTTCCAAAGGAAGTGAAATGCATTTTTTCTCCTGGATATTTGGGGCCCATTATGGTATCAGAGCCTGGGCCCTGCATATGATCCTCTGGTTCTTTGGTGGGCCAGTCCAACCCTGGACGAGCAGAAAAAGTAGTGGTGGTGCTGGCAGTTGTAGTGTTGGTGTTAAAACTGGTCACAATAGTAGAATATAATTACCAAGTAAAGAAAATATTTAGTAATTTATTAAACCCTTTTTCTTCCTTCATAGACGGAATAAAGAAAAATGAATTTTTTGGAAGATCCTGTGTCCCTGAAAACCAGTGTCAGGGTCCTGGAAGTTTCAGTACTCACAACAGCCGGTCAAAAAAAGGCTTTTCATGCTGCTACACTGATAACTGCACGCCGCCTCCACCAGTATGTACGTACCATCCACAATGCCATTAGAACAGCATATTCTACCTGAATTTAAAGAGGTTACCTAGTGAAATAAAACTATTCAGATAAGGAACACAATGCATTCAAAAAATAATAATAATAATCAAGGGATACTCACCGATCTCCTGCCACTGCTGTTCCGATGATGATCAGGTCCACACTAAATTTACCACTCCTGGTCCAGACTCGACCAACAAGAAATGGCAGTAAATGCCTGAACAGCTAATCATTCCAACAGCGGTGACCCACCTTAGCCAGAGAGGTTTCCTGCCATTTCCCATGCATCAAGACTGGACCAGGAAGTGGAGGCAACATTTCAGCAGTGGGGTGAGTATATCTACTTTTGTTAACCCATTCTGATCTTTTTCTAAAAAATGTATCCCATCAGACAGCACATTTAAAGGGGAAGCACACTAAACCGCATGCAACTATATAAAAAGACTGTATTGAACTCTTTTCTTTCTTTTCATAAAAGTCTAATTAATTTATTTTCAGTCTCAGGGTACACTCACACATTTTTTTTCTGTCTTCTGAGGATTGTCCTGTTAATATAAAACAGCAAGATAGCACTGAGAGTAGGAGGATCACATCCTTTTCTACCACAGTCATAAAAGGTTCAGTTACAATTTGATATAAAATGTATTGATGGTGTCATCTAGATTTCATTATCCATTTCAGTACCACCAGAAGACACTAGACAGAATGGCTTAACGTGTGCAACCTGTACTAGAAATGATGTCAATTGGTGTGACACAGAAAGGACCATGGCATGCACTGGAGACGAAACATTGTGCATTCTGCAATATACAAATATGTCAGGGTCAGGTACGTCACTGGAAATCAACAGGTTGGCTTCAATAAATTCTAGGAATTCAAAGAACAATTGTATCATTTGCTCACCTGTATAGTAGACTTGGAACCACAGACAATTTGGCACATACTAAACTTAAAGGGAACCTGTCACCTGGATTTTGGGTATAGAGCTGAGGACATGGGTTGCTAGATGGCCGCTAGCACATCCACAATATCCAGTCCCCATAACTCTGTGTGCTTTTATTGTGTAAAAAAAACTATTTGATACATATGCAAATTAACATAAAAGAGTCATATCTTACTTGTGTGACCAGAGAAGAGTCATATTTTCTGACTCATCTCAGGTTAATTTGAATATGTATCAAATCGTGTTTTTTTTTACAAAATTAAAGCATACAGAGCTATGGGGACTGGGTATTGCGAATGTGCTAGCGGCGATCTAGCAACCCATGTCCTCAGCTCTATACCCAAAATCCTGGTGACAGGTTCCCTTTAATAGCGGGGTCTAAAAGAAATCTAGTCTTCACCCTTGCTCCTTGTGAGAAAGGTGGAACTAGGGTAAAGAATTTTCTGAGGTTGCAATTCCCAGCTTTGTCAACTACTAGTAGTTGGGGAGGCAGAAACAAAGACAGGAAAAGGGGTGAACAGCGGATGATGTCCAGGGGGGATCAGAAACGAGCATCAGCCAAGCCACAGTTCTTCCCACTCCTCTGATAACTTTTGATTCTCAACCAGTATCTCTGTGATGTTACCCAGTTAAATTATGTCCTATGTCTATGATGTGGGGAAGACTTGATATACACTATAGTTTCTCAACTCTAGCCCTTAGAGCCCAGAACAGATAGCATACTGAGGATTCAATGATTACCTGAATTATTGTGAGAGTTCTGATCATGGTACTGAGGATTCAATGATTACCTGAATTATTGTGAGAGTTCTGATCATGGAAAATCCTGTTTAGGTTCCTGAAGGCTTACGTTTCTAAACCTTGGTACATAGTACATCCCAATTTCATAACAAACAATATACTTATCTTGGAAATTATTTAAAAGTATAATGATATAGATGTAAAATGTGGTACAATCCTGTTTTTTGTATAATTGTCATTACATTGGTGACCCAAGGAAGTCTCATCAAGGGTTGACTTTGGCTGACTTATTTTTGCATATTTTCACCTTCTTTAGGAGCTCTGTCAAGGGAATCTGTCCTTCGTGGTTGTGCCTCTCCCACCATTTGCAATATTGGCAACCAATCGGTGATCACTGATGGAATAAGCGTTGAGGTTCGGATTTCATGCACAGGAGGAAGTGCTGGTATTCACTGTGATTTCAAAGTCCTTCTTGGATTGATTCTTTTTTTATCAAAAATATTTTTATTAAAGTGAAACAATAAATAACAAGGTCACACAATGTATCAAAATAACTGGAGGGATGCTTATTCAGTGGAATGACCGTCTGACAGCTTGAATAAGTTGTGTAATTAGGTTGTGCTTGTGTGGTTTCCATGCCGGGTTCGAAAGCCATTATAATACAGATTCGGGGGTCAACTGGATACTACGTAGTACCACAGATGGACCTAATGCGCTGCTCCACCAAATCCCAGTAGGATCAAGACTAAAAAAAAGTACAGTACAAAGTACCTGTTTCATTATCACAACCCCAACATAGATACAAATTGGAAAGTCCTATCTGTTTCATGACAGCTGGGGTTTGGTACCAATGGGTTTGGTACCAACATCTTAAAAGAATGTTCTTGGATTCAAACACAACATGAAAAGCTGTGAGATCTGGAAAGGATCTCATCTATTCCCAGCTCTGTGAAGATTTGTTTAAATCTTGTTCCCAGCATCTAATGAGTGCAGATACCACACATAAGGAAGAAGACATAAGTTTGCCATATAATGTAGAGGTAAGATTAGGAGGGATGGTTGAGAAGTTTTTCAAGACAGGCTGGTCCACTAAAGGTTGAGAACCAGGTCATGAATCTTCTAGAGATTATAATGAGATCTGTTTGCTGTAGAAAGTTCTGTGTAGAAAGGCTAAGTGAGGTTAGAAATACCTGAAAAGCCCCAACCATGCCTTGAGTAATGCAGACCTGTAATTTGGGTCATTTTTTTAAATCTCAGCGGTATAAGAGCTCCTCCAAACTCCAAAGGGTGATTTCAATATCTGAGACCAACACTCCAAAAGAGGACCACACTAAATGTAACCATCTACTGAGATGTATTGCATTATAACATGACCGGACAGCCAGTAGACCAAAGCGTCCAGATTGCCTTTTAAGTGTAAGCCTATCATAGTTGGTCTCAGTTATTTGCCCATCCAACATAAGGTCATAAAAAGTTACCTGTCTTGGTGAAAGAAGGACTGTGGAAGAGAGAATGGGATAATTTTAGTACTATGAATGCCTTCATGAAATTCTTCCTTCCCATGCAAAAGACGAAGGGCAACTTTAAAGACTACAATTGATAGTTGGCCTCAAAGAGTTGATAAGGGTCCTTAGTAAGCTGCCCTCCCAAATATTTAAAATGCATTGTTCTCCAAATGAAAGGTGAATAATTATTGATGGGGTTTAATAATTCCTCATCTGGTCTGGTAATGTTGAGGGTTTCTGACTTTGAATACTTTATTTTGAAATTCAAAAATGAGATGTCTTCCCTATAATATAAATAGGGAAGACATAGGTGGAATTACTGATCAGAAGGAGTAAATAATCGGAAAAGGCTGTGTTTTGATGTTCTGTGTCATCTTCAGTGAGCCCCTTAATCTTGGGGTGGTCTCTTATAACTTGTAGTAGGATGTCCTTGATTAGAATAAAGAGACTGGCCAAGAACGGGCACTCCTGTCAAGTTCCATTATATATTTCAAAGAATTCAGAATGAGAATCATTAACTAAAATCTGCACCATCAGTTTAGCATATAGAGTCGTTATCTGGGTGGAATACTAAACCACAAAAGGACCTGAGACAAGAAGGGTTACCTGGCTCTTTCAAACGACTTTTCAGCATCCCTCCCATTGTCCTTCTAAGCACAGTCAGGTGGTCCTTTATGAGACAAGTGCTAACTAAGTTCCATTTCCCAGACTCTATTATTCATGCAATATTCACAATGTATACCAACGCATCCGCTTCTAATATGGTCAATGTAGTTTTATCAGCGACTTTCCGGATAAGAAACGGTACCCTTCAGGGCTGCTCACTTTCCCCACTTCTGTTTGTCCTCACCCTGGTACCACTCCTCCAGGTGATCAGTATGGACACTACGATCAAGGGGATAGTGATTGAGGACCAGGAACACAAAACTGCAGCCTTTGCAGATGACCTGTTAGTTATGGTCTCCAAGCCGGGCACCTCACTCCTTAGAATATACCATCATTTAGAGGCTTATGGTTCAATGTCCAACTTTAAGAACATAGTTACATAGTTAATACGGTTGAAGTCCATCAAGTTCAACCAAAGGATAGTTGGGGACGTGGATCCCAGAAGAAAATTAAACTAAGATTTCTACACATTTTCATAAGCATTAATGTTGTTTACTTTTAAGAATTCATCTAAACCCTTTTTAAAACTGTCCACTGTTCCTGCTGTGACCATGTCCTTGTTTCTACAGATTCACAGTTCTTACAGTAAATAATCTTTATAGCTTCTGGAGACGGAGCTTTTTTTTTTCTCCAGTTGGAGGCAGTGCCCCCTTGTCTTTTGAGGACATTTTACATGGAACAGTTTTTCACCGTATTTTTTGTATGCCCCAGTTATATATTTGTATAGGTTAATCATGTCCCCCCTTAGACGTCTCTTCTCAAGACTAAATAAATTCAATTCCTTTAATCTTTTTTCATAACTAAGACCCTCCATGCTCCTTATCAGTTTAGTCGCTCTCCTCTGTATTTTTTCCAGCTGCAGTGCATCCTTTCTATTACATACCTGCCCCGCGAGTCTATGCCTCGTTTAATTCATGACAATATCTAGGTGGCCTTAAAGGGGTTGTCTGAGTTATGAAAAAAAAATATATATAGCACTGAAAATCTGAGATATAACTGAGCTAAGCAAGTTTTATGCAAATATATATACACTGCTCAAAAAAATAAAGGGAACACAAAAATAACACATCCTAGATCTGAATTAATTAAATATTCTTCTGAAATACTTTGTTCTTTACATAGTTGAATGTGCTGACAACAAAATCACAAAAAAAAAAAAAATGGAAATCAAATTTTTTAACCCATGGAGGTCTGGATTTGGAGTCACCCTCAAAATTAAAGTGGAAAAACACACTACAGGCTGATCCAACTTTGATGTAATGTCCTTAAAACAAGTCAAAATGAGGCTCAGTAGTGTGTGTGGCCTCCACGTGCCTGTATGACCTCCCTACAACGCCTGTGCATGCTCCTGATGAGGTGGCGGACGGTCTCCTGAGGGATCTCCTCCCAGACCTGGACTAAAGCATCTGCCAACTCCTGGACAGTCTGTGGTGCAACGTGACGTTGGTGGATAGAGCGAGACGTGATGTCCCAGATGTGCTCAATTGGATTCAGGTCTGGGGAATGGGCGGGCCAGTCCATAGCATCAATGCCTTCGTCTTGCAGGAACTGCTGACACACTCCAGCCACATGAGGTCTAGCATTGTCTTGCATTAGGAGGAACCCAGGGCCAACCGCACCAGCATATGGTCTCACAAGGGGTCTGAGGATCTCATCTCGGTACCTAATGGCAGTCAGGCTACCTCTGGCGAGCCCATGGAGGGCTGTGCGGCCCTCCAAAGAAATGCCACCCCACACCATTACTGACTCAATGCCAAACAGGTCATGCTGGAGGATGTTGCAGGCAGCAGAGCGTTCTCCACGGCGTCTCCAGACTCTATCACGTCTGTCACATGTGCTCAGTGTGAACCTGCTTTCATCTGTGAAGAGCACAGCGCCAGTGGCGAATTTGCCAATCTTGGTGTTCTCTGGCAAATGCCAAACGTCTGGCACGGTGTTGGGCTGTAAGAACAACCCCCACCTGTGGACGTCGGGCCCTCATATCACCCTCATGGAGTCTGTTTCTGACCGTTTTAGCAGACACATGCACATTTGTTGCCTGCTGGAGGTCATTTTGCAGGGCTCTGGCAGTGCTCCTCCTGTTCCTCCTTGCACAAAGGCGGAGGTAGCGGTCCTGCTGCTGGGTTGTTGCCCTCCTACGGCCTCCTCCACGTCTCCTGATGTACTGGCCTGTCTCCTGGTTGCGCCTCCATGCTCTGGACACTACGCTGACAGACACAGCAAACCTTCTTGCCACAGCTCGCATTGATGTGCCATCCTGGATAAGCTGCACTACCTGAGCCACTTGTGTGGGTTGTAGACTCTGTCTCATGCTACCACTAGAGTGAAAGCACCGCCAGCATTCAAAAGTGACCAAAACATCAGCCAGGAAGCATAGGAACTGAGAAGTGGTCAGGTCACCACCTGCAGAACCACTCCTTTATTGGGGGTGTCTTGCTAATTGCCTATAATTTCCACCTGTTGTCTATCCCATTTGCACAACACCATGTGAAATTGATTGTCACTCAGTGTTGCTTCCTAAGTGGACAGTTTGATTTCACAGAAGTGTGATTGACTTGGAGTTACATTGTGTTGTTTAAGTGTTCCCTTTATTTTTTTGAGCAGTGTATATATATATATATATATATATATATATATATATATATATATCCTCATTTCCCTGGTTCTTTTCTGGCCCTTTGTTTACATGCAATAAAAACAATCTCTGCCCCTCCCCCTGCACTGCTAAGGGAGTGAATACAAGAGCTGCCCTGAGTGACATGTCTGCCTGCTGGGAGACTCTGCAGCATGTTGTATGTGTAGAACTACAAGTCCCACCTGTATAATGACACTGCTAATACACATAGGATCTTCCCCCTACCTTCTTGTGCAATGCTCTCTCTAGTATGTCAGATCATGTGCCCAGCATTGTCTCCTCACTGCCTGCAGAGCTGTGCAGCTGAAGGGGTTAAGAATCCTAGCAGAGAGTAGACAGCAGTGAAGGGGGGGCGTGGCCAGCTCAGTGACGTCTCGTTTACAGGCTTGTAAACGACCTTTATCAGAGCAGGGAGAGAAGCTGACATTACAGGTCACGTGACCCTCAGTGAAATCTGAGAAACCAGCCACTGGAGATAAAGTGAGTTAATTGGAAAGCTGTTACATTTGTTTAGTTAGGAACATAGAAAGAACAAAAAAATAACTCGGATAACCCCTTTAAGGGTCTTTCACACAAGCGGATGCCGTGCGGGTAATCTGCTGTGTGAAAGACAGCCAAGCTGCGCTCTGGACAGCAGAGACACGGAGCGTTAACATGACTGATAATGCTCCGTGCCTCTCTGTGATCTTTTTACTACGAAATCACAGTGACAACTTTATCTCACTGTGATTTCGTAGTAAAAAGATTCAAATCTTATGTATTTTTTTGCCCACTCATTTTTTGCAGGATGAGGTGGCGGTTTGATTGGTTCTATTTTGTGGGGCATACCCCTTTTTGATCGCTTGGTTTTGCACTTTTTGTGATGTAAGATGACTAGGGTTGAGCGAACCCGAACTGTAAAGTTCGGGTTTGTAACGAACTTTAGGATTTTTGGACCCCGGACTCGAACCCGAACATTTCAGTAAAAGTTCGGGTTCGGTGTTCGGCGATTTCTTAGCGCTTTTTGAAAGGCTGCAGAGCAGCCAATCAACAAGTGTTTAACTGTGTGACCTTATAAGCAATCACAGCCATGCCTACTAATGGCATGGCTGTGATTGGCCAGTGCAGCATGTGACCCAGCCTCTTAATAAGCTGGAGTCACGTAGCGCTGCCCGTCACTCTGCTGTGCTTAGTGTAGGGAGAGGATGCTGCTGCTGTGAGGGAGAGAATAGGACAGAATCTTTATTCAGAACTCCAATTCTACTCAGCGATCTACATAGATTTTTACCCTGCCCTGAGCCCAGTGACAGAGAAAAATAACTTTTATCTGTCTGTTAGTTAGGTGGGCGGCGGCGGCCATTTTATGCAAGCTCAGTGCACCAGCACTGCATCTGTGCTTTTGTGACATTCAAATCCAAGCTTGAAATACTGCAATAATAATCTGGTTTTCAAAAAACTAAATTTTTTGGCAATATACTACATCTGGTGCCTTTGCAGCATTAGTCAGTGTGCAATTTAAGCTAGAAATACAGCTATAATTTTCTGGGTTTTTAAAAACACCCTTTTTTGGCGAAATACACAATTTTCCAGCCCTTGATGCATCTGCAAGTGTGAAATTCAAGTGTTATATACTGCTGTCATATTCTTAATTTTGCAGCCTTTACTGCATATGTCATTGTGAGATACACCCTTTACATACTGTGGTTCTATTCTGCTATTAAACACCCCTTTTGGGCAAAAATCTTTTAATTGCGGCCCTTTCTGCATATGTTATTGGTAAAAACAAGTATGAAATACTTTCATAATAATCTAATAATTTTCTGGCTTTGAAAAAACACCCATTTTTAGCAATAACCTTCATTTTGGGCCTCTGCCGCATTAGTCAGTGTGCAATTTAACCACTTCCCATCTGGGCCATTTGCCCCCTTCCTGACCAGGCCAAATTTTGCAAAACTGACATATCTCACTTTATGTGGTAATAACTTTGGAACGCCTTTATTTATCCAAGTCATTCAGAGATTGTTTTCTCGTGACACATTGTACTTCATGATAGTCATAAATTTGAGTCAAAATATTTCACCTTTATTTATGAAAAAATCCCAAATTTACCCAAAAATTTGAAAAATTCGCAATTTTCTAAATTTCAATTTCTCTGCTTTTAAAACAGAAAGTGATACCTCATAAAATATTTATTATTTAACATTCCCCATATGTCTACTTTATGTTGGCATCATTTTGGAAATGTCATTTTATTTTTTTAGGACGTTAGAAGGCTTAGAAATTTAGAAGCAATTCTTCAAATTTATAAGAAAATTGCCAAAACCCACTTTATAAGGACCAGTTCAGGTCTGAAGTCACTTTATGGGGCCTACATAGTGGATACCCCCATAAATGACCCCATTGTAGAAACTACACCCCTCAAGGTATTCAAAACCGATTTTACAAACTTTGTTAACCCTTTAGGCGTTCCACAAGAATTAAAGGAAAATGGAGATCAAATTTTTAAATTTCACTTTTTTGGCAGATTTTCCATTTTAATCAATTTTTTTCTTTAACACATCGATGGTTAACAGCCAAACAAAACTCAATATTTATTACCCAGATTCTGCGGTTTACAGAAACACCCCACATGTGGTCGTAAACTGCTGTATGGGCACACGGCAGGGCGCAGAAGAAAAGGAACTCCACATGGTTTTTAGATGCCATGTCCCATTTGAAGCCCCCTGATGCACCCTTACAGTAGAAACTCCCAAGAAGTGATCCCATTTTGGAAACTAGGGGATAATGTGCCAGTTTTATTAGTACTATTTTTGGGTACATATGATTTTTTGATCATTCATTATAACACTTTATGGGGCAAGGTGACCAAAAAATTGGTTGTTTTAGCACAGTTTCTATTTATTTATTTTTACAGCGTTCACCTGAGGGGTTCAGTCAAGTGACATTTTTATAGAGCAGATTGTTACGGACGTGGCGATACCCAATATGTATACTTTTTCTCATTTATTAAAGTTTTACACAATAATAGCATTTTTGAAACAAAAAAATTATGTTTTAATGTGTCCATGTTCTGAGAGCTATAGTTTTTTTATTTTTTGAGAGATTTTCTTATGTAGGGGCTCATTTTTTGCGGGATGAGGTGACGGTTTTATTGGTACTATTTTGTGGGACATACGCATTTTTGATCACTTGGTGTTGCACCTTTTGTGATGCAAGGTGACAAAAATTGCTTGTTTTGCCACAGTTTTTTTTTTTTTACGGTGTTCACCCGAGGGGTTAGTTCATGTGATATTTTTATAGAGCTGGTTTTTACGGACGCGGCAATACCTAATATGTATACTTTTTTTTATTTGTTTCACTTTAACACAATAATAGCATTTTTGAAACCAAAAAAATGATGTTTTAGTGTCTCCATGTTCTAAGAGCTATAGTTTTTTTATTTTTTGAGAGATTTTCTTATGTAGGGGCTCATTTTTTGCGGGATGAGGTGACGGTTTTATTGGTACTATTTTGTGGGACATACGCGTTTTTGATCACTTGGTGTTGCACCTTTTGTGATGCAAGGTGACAAAAATTGCTTGTTTTGACAGGTTTTTTTTTGTTTTTTTTACGGTGTTCACCCGAGGGGTTAGGTCATGTGATATTTTTATAGAGCTGGTTTTTACGGACGCGGCAATACCAAATATGTCTATTTTATTTTATTTTTTCTATTTTTAATTTTTTTTTTTTTATTCCTAACTTGGGAACTTTTTTTTTTTTTACATGTGAAACTTTATTTTATTTTATTTTTTCAACCCTTTATTTTATTTTTATTTTTTTACACTTTTCGTTCCCCATAAGGTCATACAAGACCTCTGGGGGACATTTGCTTCACTTTTCCTTTTTTTTTCACAGTTGATTTCTCCTGTAACTGGGGCTGACATAGTAGCCCCAGTTACAGGACAAATGCACCCCTATAGAGGCTGTACAGCAGCAATCCAGCGCTGTACAGCCTCAGTGCAGGGCTGATCGAGGTCTCTGAGAGACCTCACACAGCTCCTGCACACTCCGGTCACGGCGGTCACATGACTGCCGGGCCGGAACAGGAAGCGCACAGCGCTTCCTGCTCTGCAGACACAGCGCTCTGTGAGCGCTGTGTCTGCAGCGATCGTGAAGGCAGGGACACCTGGGAACTGTCCCTGCCTTGTCTTAGGGTTGCCCTGCTGTCACTGACAGCGGGCAACCCGATAAGCAGCTGCACGATTAGCGTGCAGCTGCTATTTCTGACAGGACGTTTTAAAACGTGCTGTCAGAAATAGACGTCCACCCATAGGACGTTTATAGTCTATGGGCGGACGTGAGGCGGTTAAGCTAGAAATACAGCTATATTTTCTGGGTTTTAAAAAACACCCTTTTTTTTTTAGCAAAATACACAATTTTACAGCCCTTTCTGCATCTACACGTTTGAAATTCAAGCGTTATATACTGCTGTCATATTCTGTTATTAAAAAAACACCCATTTTGTGCAAAAAACTTAATTTTGCAGCCTTTACTGCATATGTCATTGTGAGATACACCCTTTACATACTGTGGTTCTATTCTGCTATTAATAAAACACCCCTTTTGGGCAAAAATCTTTTAATTGCGGCCTAGTCTGCATCTGTACGTGTGAGATAAACATTTTAGATATTGTGGTTCTATTCTGCTATTAATAAAACACCCTTTTGGGCAAAATACACAATTTAACAGCCCTTGATGCAACTGCACGTGTGAAATTCAAGCGTTATATACTGCTGTCATATTCTGTTATTAAAAAAACACTCATTTTGGGCAAAAAAATTAATTTTGCAGCCTTTGCTGCATATGTCATTGTGAGATACACCCTTTAGATACTGTGGTTCTATTCTGCTATTAAAAAAAACACCCATTTTGGCCAAAAATCTTTAATTGCGGCCTAGTCTGCATCTGTACGTGTGAGATACACCCTTTACATACTGTGATTCTATTCTGCTATTAATAAAACACCCATTTAGGGCAAGATCCTAAATTTGAGAAATATGAGGAGAGCATCAAATAAGAGATGTGGCCCCAGTCGTGGTGCTGCTGGTTGAGCTCCTGTTGCAGGGAGAAGACGTGGTCGATCTGTGCCAGCTACACACACAAGTGAAACCCCTTCCTCAGGTGCGAGTAGGCGACAGAACCTGCAGTGGTATTTGGTCGGGCTCTGCGAATGGTGAGGCCATAACAGGTACAGGCGATAGTAGATTGGGTTGCTGACAGTGCCTCCAGTTCCTTCACATTGTCTCCCACCGAGTCTCCTGCTGAAAGATCAGAGTTGGCACCTGCAGCCGATGTCCATCAGTCTTTCTCCTCACCCCCTTGCAAATCAGCCAAGCAGTCTGAGCCCCAAGTAATGCAGCAGTCTCTTCTGCTTTTTGATGACTGTTAGCAGGGTTTCCCAGGGCCATCCACCTATCCCTGCCCCAGAAGTGGAAGAGATTGAGTGCACCAATGCCCAACCACTTATGTTTCAAGATGAGTACATGGGAGGACCATTGCAGCACGTCTCGGATGATGACGAAACACAGGTGCCAACTGCTGGGGCTTTCGAAAGTGTGCAGACCGACAAGGAGGGCAGGGGTGAAGACTGGGTGGAAGATGATGTGGAGGACGATGAGGTCCTCGACCCCACATGGAATCAAGGTCATGCGAGTGACCTGTGTAGTTTGGAGGAAGAGGCGGTGGTCGCACAGAGCCACCAGCACAGCAGCAGAGTCAGCAGGGTGCAAAAGCGGAGCGGACATTCCCTAGATAGTACGCCTGCTACTGCCCACCGCAGCAAGGGACCGAGCACACCAAATCCAGCTCCAAGGAGTTCCCTGGCGTGGCAGTTCTTCAGACAATGTGCTAAAGACAAGACACGAGTGGTTTGCACGCTGTGCAATCAGAGCCTGAAGCGAGGCATAAACCTGAGCACAACCTGCATGACCAGACATCTAAGTGCAAAGCACGATCTGCAGTGGAGTAGACAGCTCAAAAACCAAGAAAGGTCTCTTGCTCCTCCTGCTTCCTCTTCTGCTGCAGTCTCGGCCTCTTCATCCACCTCTGGAGTGACAGTGCCACCTGCCACCCCGCAAACAGAGGATTTGCCATCAACACCACCATCTGGGTCACCAAGTATCTCCACAATGTCCCATGGAAGCCTTCAGCTCTCCATCTCCCAAACACTGGAGCGGAAGAGGAAGTACTCCCCTACCCACCCTCGATCCCTGGCCCTGAATGCCAGCATTTCAAAATTACTGGCCTTTGAAATGCTGTAATTCCGTCTGATGGAGACGGAGAGTTTTAGAAGCCTTATGGTGGTGGCTGTCCCACAGTATGTCGTGCCCAGCCGCCTGTCACGGCCTTTGCTGTGTGCGCCGTGACACTTGTGCCATGCTTGCGGTTGCCGGGAGTTAGTTGTACTCCAGCCTTGGTGTGTGCTGGAGTTATGCTCCTTGTCTGGAGGTTCCATCTTCCTGTGTGAGGGCCACCTAGTGGGACATTCTGTCACGATGGGGAGTGGGGGAAACCCCCCACCGTACAATGTCAGGTAAAATGGGGAAGCAGCTGGGCCAGGATAACGGAATCAGGGAGCAGGTCACCTCCTAAAGAGTTCCTAATCTTTGCCCTAACTCCTTACCATATGAGCGGACCTGGATGGTAGGACGGTTCATACCCAGGATACCTAGGACCCTGAGACGCCCTGATAATCCCTCACATAGCGTGAACTCATTGAGAAAAAAACAGCCAAACTCAAAAGAGATAGAACCGACTTCCAGAACAATAATATCCACTTCTGGTCCAAAAACACGGACCCAACCAATATGCCAAACCAAGATCCACCCAACACACACTTGCCAGCCAAGCACCGCACTCAAACACATCACACACAGAATCACCCACATACATTCCAAAAAGCACCATCCAAACAGCAACCCGGCATGTTCGCAAAACAAACACACACCACCATCACCAACCCACAACCAAACCCACCCACAATCCGCATACCATAACCTCATCCCACAGTCCCCACCCAACCCCACACCGAGAGTCACCTCCAGCTGGGTATCAGCCCAACCGAGACGTACACCATTCAATTCTTCCTATAACACCCCCCAAACCCCAACACACGCATGACCAAACCACACTCCTTCACCATCCATCCAGATACCCACTCTGGTACCCCCATTTTCTTCACCCCACCATCCATACCTCAACACAGCAATCACACCTCCGTCTCACCGTTGGAACTCCCAGAGGGATGTCCACTCAACCTGCCCCCCACTTCATTTGGTCCCACCAAACCTTCACCACCTCCAAACAGATTAGACTCCTCTGCCTATGAGGACTCACTACTCACAGTTCATAATGACAGCAATCTGGACAACCCTCCTGTATCCCCCCATCACACTAACATCGCATCAGTCTCTTTTTTACCGCTTCCGGGGACCCTGACCCCACAAACAACTTATGTCCTCAAACACCCATCAGGGAAGACCTCTACAATAACAGATTGCTTCAAAACAAAAACAGCACCAACCCAAAAAGGGACCAAAAGAAAAAATGCAGACGAGGACAGAGAGGAGGAGGAACCATCAGACGTCTCACCAAAAACAAAGGAACCAAAGAAAACCCCCCAGAACAAACACAGTCCAAAACGGAACAAAACTGTACAACTGTGAAAATTTTTAATCTCTCTGGATATGACCTCACACAAGCACAGATCACCTTACTCAAAAGAGGGCTAACCTTTTGCCCAACAGAAAAGTTCAACGAATTTGAATTATTCGTTGATCTTAATGCATTTATTCGTAAAATCACACTACAGCGACATTTCGCTATTCGAGCTGAACAACCCACAGCGAGAAAAGAAGACCCCCCACAGGACCCAAGCTTGGATATCACTCTACACACTGAACTCAAACCAAAATCCACTTTCAATCCCATTTACCATAGAGGCAACCACATAAATACATTTTTTTCCCTCGTTTCCAAAGACGTCAGAACCATCAACAAAAACACCAGCACCAAACCGAACCTCACTAAGAAAGAAAAAGACGCTCTGAAAGAACTAAGCACTAACGATAACATGATAATAAGGAGTGCGGACAAAGGAGGCGGAATTGTACTGCAAAAGAAATCTGACTACATCAAAGAAGCACACAGGATCCTGGAAGACACCTCTTATTACAAACCCCTCACCTTTAACCCTCTCACCGAGGAGATAAAGGAACTCGAAACACTATTAAAACAAGCTGAAGACAACCATGTACTAAACAAAAAAGAAAGGGAATTCATCACCATTGATCACCCAACCACAGCAACATTTTACCACTTACCAAAAGTCCACAAAAACATCAAAAACCCGCCAGGAAGACCCATCATATCAGGGATCAACTCCCTGACTAGTAACCTCTCACACTACGTCGACCTTTTCTTACAGAAGCATGTCACTAACCTCCGTTCTCACCTTAGAGATTTCGCCCAACTTATTTCCTTACTAAAGGATATCAAATGGAACCCCTCGTACCGCTGGATGACACTAGACGTAGCATCCCTATACTCAAACATTCCGCACGAAGCAGGTATCACTACATCTCAATATTACCTAGATACGGATAACCAACTCTCTTCAGAACATAACACATTTATCACAGACGCCATCCGTTTCATCCTAACCCACAATGTGTTCAACTTCGAAAACTGTCTGTATAAACAGCAGAAGGGGACCGCTATGGGGGACGCGTTTCGCGCCGAGTTACGCTAACCTCTACATGGGACGTTTTGAAGAACAACTAATCTACAATAATCACAACTGGAACGACATGATCATCTTCTACAAACGATACATCGACGACCTCATCATAATCTGGGGAGGAAGCAATAAAGAGGCAGAAGCATTCATTACCAGATACCCACTCTGGTACCCCCATTTTCTTCACCCCACCATCCATACCTCAACACAGCAATCACACCTCCGTCTCACCGTTGGAACTCCCAGAGGGATGTCCACTCAACCTGCCCCCCACTTCATTTGGTCCCACCAAACCTTCACCACCTCCAAACAGATTAGACTCCTCTGCCTATGAGGACTCACTACTCACAGTTCATAATGACAGCAATCTGGACAACCCTCCTGTATCCCCCCATCACACTAACATCGCATCAGTCTCTTTTTTACCGCTTCCGGGGACCCTGACCCCACAAACAACTTATGTCCTCAAACACCCATCAGGGAAGACCTCTACAATAACAGATTGCTTCAAAACAAAAACAGCACCAACCCAAAAAGGGACCAAAAGAAAAAATGCAGACGAGGACAGAGAGGAGGAGGAACCATCAGACGTCTCACCAAAAACAAAGGAACCAAAGAAAACCCCCCAGAACAAACACAGTCCAAAACGGAACAAAACTGTACAACTGTGAAAATTTTTAATCTCTCTGGATATGACCTCACACAAGCACAGATCACCTTACTCAAAAGAGGGCTAACCTTTTGCCCAACAGAAAAGTTCAACGAATTTGAATTATTCGTTGATCTTAATGCATTTATTCGTAAAATCACACTACAGCGACATTTCGCTATTCGAGCTGAACAACCCACAGCGAGAAAAGAAGACCCCCCACAGGACCCAAGCTTGGATATCACTCTACACACTGAACTCAAACCAAAATCCACTTTCAATCCCATTTACCATAGAGGCAACCACATAAATACATTTTTTTCCCTCGTTTCCAAAGACGTCAGAACCATCAACAAAAACACCAGCACCAAACCGAACCTCACTAAGAAAGAAAAAGACGCTCTGAAAGAACTAAGCACTAACGATAACATCATAATAAGGAGTGCGGACAAAGGAGGCGGAATTGTACTGCAAAAGAAATCTGACTACATCAAAGAAGCACACAGGATCCTGGAAGACACCTCTTATTACAAACCCCTCACCTTTAACCCTCTCACCGAGGAGATAAAGGAACTCGAAACACTATTAAAACAAGCTGAAGACAACCATGTACTAAACAAAAAAGAAAGGGAATTCATCACCATTGATCACCCAACCACAGCAACATTTTACCACTTACCAAAAGTCCACAAAAACATCAAAAACCCGCCAGGAAGACCCATCATATCAGGGATCAACTCCCTGACTAGTAACCTCTCACACTACGTCGACCTTTTCTTACAGAAGCATGTCACTAACCTCCGTTCTCACCTTAGAGATTTCGCCCAACTTATTTCCTTACTAAAGGATATCAAATGGAACCCCTCGTACCGCTGGATGACACTAGACGTAGCATCCCTATACTCAAACATTCCGCACGAAGCAGGTATCACTACATCTCAATATTACCTAGATACGGATAACCAACTCTCTTCAGAACATAACACATTTATCACAGACGCCATCCGTTTCATCCTAACCCACAATGTGTTCAACTTCGAAAACTGTCTGTATAAACAGCAGAAGGGGACCGCTATGGGGGACGCGTTTCGCGCCGAGTTACGCTAACCTCTACATGGGACGTTTTGAAGAACAACTAATCTACAATAATCACAACTGGAACGACATGATCATCTTCTACAAACGATACATCGACGACCTCATCATAATCTGGGGAGGAAGCAATAAAGAGGCAGAAGCATTCATTACACACCTCAGCACCAACACCTGGAACCTCACCTTCACAGCCAACATCTCAACCACTTCAATCGAATACGTGGATCTACTCCTATTCCCCTGCAATGAAAATATCCAAACCAAAACCTTCTTCAAAAAAGTGGACGGAAACAACTATCTGGACTTTAGGAGCGCGCACTACAGAAAATGGAAGAATAACATTCCATACAGCCAATTTAAACGAATAAGGAGGAACTGTTCTACCAAATAGGACTTCATTACCCAAAGCAAGATCCTACAGAACAGATTTATGAACAAAGGATACCCGAGCAAGATCGTTGAGAACGCTTTCTCCCGGGCAAACAACCTAAGCCAAGACGAATGCCTGATGATCAAAACCAAACCAAAAGAAACAGAAACTACAAATCCGTACAAAACATCACTGATCACCACCTACAACACTAACCACGAAACCTTAAGGAAGATCCTGATGAAACACTGGCACATTTTAACTAATGATCCATACCTCAAACCCAACATACCACAGAGACCACAAATCACATTCAGAAAAGCAAAGTCGCTAAAAAACATCCTGGCCCCAAGCAAACTGAAAAAGAAAAAAACAGCCTCACTCAATACTATCAGTGGGACCCCTGCCCCTGTTGGCAGCTTCAGATGTGGCCACACTCTGTGTAAATGCTGTACCAACATTTCTAACAAAACACAGACCTTTAGGAGCAAAACTACTGGCGAAGACTTCAAAATAAAGAATTTCATCAACTGTGCAACATCATACGTGATTTACTTATTGGAGTGCGATTGCGGTTTACAGTACGTTGGCAGGACAATCCAGGCCCTAAGGGAACGTATCAACAAACATAGATCCAACATCACCAAGGGATACCTAAAACATAGCGTCTCCAGACACTTCCTGGCTACTCACAACCAGGACCCCTCCAAACTATCCATCACCCCCATAGAACACATTGAGGCCCATTGTCCAGACAGATACAGGACCCTCCAAAGACGTGAGATGTTTTGGATATTCAAGCTCCACACACTTGAACCCAATGGACTAAACGAGAGCATAGAAACACAGTGTTTTTAGTACCCACGCTGTCATGTCCCACCCCGCCCCCCTCTACTCCAGTTCCACACTCTCCCACGCCTCCATAACACAACAAGACACTCGGTCTGACCCCAGGACCCACCGTCCCGCTGACACTCGGCCCCTCATCCAACTTCCTTCCCAGCGGGACCCTCCATCCGGACTTCCAGTCCACCCTGCACACTGCCCCCCCACACCAACCAATTGGTCCGCGTCCCCATCCCCGTTCCAGTTACTCCAACACCTCCAGGCAATACCCCAATACGCTCATCACACCACACATTTCATCCACATCCACACCCCTATACCTCCCCTCCACATTCTACAGCACCCACCACTACCCCCAGCCATCCTCCTTACACAAGTCCCCTCCCACCACTCCAGTACCCCCCAAATCAAGCCAGTCCCCCCTCATCCACCCATGCCAGTCCCCCTTCATTGGCCAGCCCACACCATTCATCCACCCTCTGCCAAAACATCGCAACAGCAGTCACCACTGCATCCGCCGCCCAGCATCACCAGCCATGGGACCAGCCCCCCCCCATCACGCCCACCTCTGGCCGCCCAGTCACACAGACTCCTACCCCCACCCACCGATACACGAGCCGAATTTCCCCCCCCCTTCCCCAGGACATATACACACCCCAACATCGGCATCCACCAGCCCCTCACACGGCAGGCCAAACACCCATTCCATAGTCCGAACAACCCGGCTGCGTCCCTAGCAACATGCCCCGCTCCTCCCATGTCCTCCACGCCCGCCCCCACCACCGGCTCCTATGGACCTCAGCCACACCCCCTCCAGCCCGCTGTTGCACCGCAAACGCCGCCCCGCCCACCACCACAACACATACCCAGGCACTCAGGTCCGGCTCCCCACCACGCCCACCGCTCCGCCCACCGTGCCAAGCCCCGCCCCCCGCTCCAGCGAACACAGTCCTTCCTCCACCAACAGTGATCACCGCCTACCCCCTACAACACACACCACGGCCACGCCACCACCCCCGCCCTCATAACCCCTGGATAGAGCGCGCTTCTGCACACCACTGGCTACACGTGCAGAAGCGCTACCACTGGAGGACACTCACCGGCCGCATCACCAAGGTAACCACTGCTATCCCCCACATCATTGTCCACTGCTCATTGCCCATTGCAATCTGCACCCAGCCCGGATCCTAGCCTTGTATCACTCACAGTTACTCTCCCCAACCTGCTACCCATTCACGCCCCCCAGCTAACAACTCCCACCTGAACCATCATACATACCATGCTACACAGCCCAACCAGTAGAATCACTTTCTCTCACCAACCCTTCACTGTATAGGAACCTCTTGCTGATCCTGTCCCTTCCATCTCTATATATCACGTCACCGCCACCCAGCAACCACTGCCACCCCCCACATCCCAAACATACCATCACTGTTCACCATTCACTGCCCAGTGCCTATCTGCATTCTGCATCAAACCCGGATCCATGCCTTATATCACCCACAGTGACTCTCCCCATACCTGCCACCCATCCACGTCCCCCAGCAACTAATTCCCACCTGAACCATCTAACCAACCATGAAACATAGCCCAACCAGTAGAATCACATTCTCTCATCCACCCTCTTCTATACAGGAACCCCTTGCTGATTCTGTCCCTCCCATCTCTATATGTAAACGCCACCCTACTAAACATCACTTTATCACCCATCACAGCAGTGCGGACCGCCGTACACCCCCCAAATAAGGGATCTCCAACAAGAGTGACCTCCAATTAGCCTACGGTGACAAGGATACAGTTACTTATTATACAATATATGACCCATACACAGTATCTCTGACATACTCACATACCCATCCAGAAATACATTTGTCTTTTGAAAAAACTCTTTTTCTATGCATTAATCATCCCTAGTCGAAACTCAGACCATACAACCAAATAGAACCACCCAGCACCACATACACATACACCTGCTCAGATTTGAAGAAATTCACATCCGTTTGCATATATGTATTTATTCATTTATCCCTTATTATTATTATATCATTTTATACGCTCTATACGCAAGCTTATATTTATTTATATTTATATTTATGCATATACAACTTTCTCGTCTTTGTTTTAACCAAACAAAATTATTTTACCCACTGATTCGTCCATTTATACTTATGGACCCGTTCATTCATATTTTTATATTTTTATATATATATTTACACTCATTTTCATTTTTAATTGTATTTTTATACATATTATACCATCAAATTTTGTGTTGTTCTTTTTAGACTTGATAAAGGGGTCTGCGTACCCCGAAACGCGTCGTCTTTGCTAATCAAAAAATAAAAAATACTTCGTATCCTCAACTGGGTTGTGAATTGCGCCTTGTGTCCACCCGCTCACTGCATGAACCCAGTGCAGACGAGCCCCCTCCCCATACACCACAATCCCTCACATAGGAGCAGGGGAGAGACGACCTGTTCTTCCAAGACTCGGATGAACAGGAGTCTCAACTGGCCTAGTTGCAGAGAAATGACAAGTGGAACAGCAGGTAAGTTTCCAGTGGCGGGGATAACCACTGAACCTAGAACCCAGGAAGGCATGGTAACTTACCCCTGGAAGCTGCTGGAAGTCACAACAGAAGACCACACCAAGGTAAACTGGAACCCATAAAAACATACTGCAATCCAAACACCAAACAGATGCAGTATGTACTGACACACAGGAACCAGCACTCCAGCAACAGCTCACAGACTTGACATGGTTCACCCCTCCGGTAAACCATGAGACCCCTTTACGGACGCCACGACAGACAAACAGGGGAACATCTAGCATCCATGCCGGACAGAATAATACACCAAACACTGAGCAGACACAGAACAACAACTAGACGAACAACCACCCCAGAACATATACCCACACCAAACATAACCACAGGTAAGGTAGGGAAAATGGAGGAGACATAAGGAAGACATCGCTGGAGACATCGATGTCTCAATAGGTGGCCCTCACACAGGAAGATGGAACCTCCAGACAAGGAGCATAACTCCAGCACACACCAAGGCTGGAGTACAACTAACTCCTGGCCAAAGGCCACAGGTATAAGAAGCACCTAGTGACCACACCCAATCAGGGGGTTAACCCTTTTAGCACCAGACAGGGGAAGGCTACAACTTAAAGGGGAAGTGCACACACCAGCCACCACGTTGCCACAGGCAACAGCATGCGTGGCAACCATGTCACGGCGCACACAGCCAAAGCCAAGACACTGCCACCACATGCCATAACAGCAACACGTTGCCACCGGCAACCGCAAGCATGGCATAAGTGTCACGGCGCACACAGCAAAGGCCGTGACAGGCAGCTGGGCACGACGTACTGTGGACCACTACTTTTTCAGGCGTGCCATCCCTTCCCTGCACAACCAAGTGGGTGACAAAATCAGGTGTGCACTGCGCAATGCCATCCGTGGATCTTTGGCAAGGTGCACCTCACTACGGATACGTAGACCAGTAAGCACGGTCAGGGCCGTTATATCTCCATAACAGCGCACTGGGTAAATGCAGTGGCGGCTGGGCCTGAGGTGGATAGCAGTTTGCCGCATGTCCTTCCACCACCGAAGATTGCAGGGTGCTTCAGTTTGCCTCCTGTTGCCTCCTCCTCCTACTCTGCTTCCTCATCGTCTATCGTCTCCTCATCTGGTCAGCGTAACACCTTCACCACCAACTTCAGCACAGCCAGGGGTAAACGACAGCAGGCAGTTTTAAAACTTATCTGTTTGGGGGAAAAAACCCACACCGCGAAGGAGCTGTGGACGGGCCTTGAACAACAGACCGATGAGTGGTTGGTGCCAGTCAGCCTCAAGCCCGGCCTGGTGGTGTGCGATAATGGGCTAAATCTCGTAGCAGCTCTGGGACTAGCCGGATGGACACACATCCCTTGCTTGGCGCATGTGCTGAATTTGGTGGTGCAGAGGTTCCTTAATAATTACACGATATGTCAGAGCTGCTGCATAAAGTGCGGGCCGTCTGTGCACGCTTTCGGCGTTCTCACCCTGCTGCTGCTTGCCTGTCAGCGCTGCAGCGTAACTTCGGCCTTCCCACTCACCACCTCATATGCGACATGCCCACAAGGTAGAACTCCACCTTGCACCTGCTGGCCAAACTGTGCGAGCAGCAGCAGGCCATAGTGGAGTTTCAGCTGCAGCACGCACGGGTGAGTCGCTCTGCGGAACAGCACCACTTCACCACCATTGACTGGGCCTCCATGCAAGACCTGTGTTCCTTGTTGCGCTGTTTCCAGTACTCCACCAACATGGCCAGTGCCGATAACGCCATTCTCAGCGATACATGGAGCTAAAAACAATAATAAATTACTAATAGGAGTTTACTATAAACCACCTAATATACCAGAGTCCACAGAAAATCTACTACTAAACAAGATAGACAAGGTGGCAAATCATAATGAGGTGGTTATTATGGGGGACTTCAACTACCCAGATATAGACTGGGAAACTGAAACTTGTATATCTCATAAGGGAAACAGGTTCTTGCCAATAATCAAAGACAATTACGTCTTCCAACTGGTTCAAGACCTGACTAGAGGGACAGCCATACTAGACTTAGTATTAACCAATAGGCCTGACAGAACTACAGACGTGCAGGTTGGGGGACACCTGGGAAATAGTGACCATAAAGTAATAACCTTTCAATTATCATTCAAAAGAGCGTTTCTACAGGGAAGAACAAAAATACCAAACTTCAAAAAAGCTAAATTTAGCCAACTAAGAGAGGCCATAGCCCTAACTAACTGGTACAAAGTCCTCAAAAATAAAAATACAGCCACAAAATGGGATATCTTTAAAAGAATCCTAAAATCTCATTGTGAGAGGTACATAACATATGGGAATAAAAGGTTAAGGAACAAAAAGAAACCAATGTGGATAAATAGAACTCTAAAGAAATCTATAAATGACAAAAAGAAAGCATATAAATCACTAAAACAGGAGGGTAGCACGGAAGCACTGAAAAACTATAAGGAAAAGAATAGAACATGTAAAAAATAAATAAAAGCGGCCAAACTAGAGACCAAGAGATTAATTGCCAAAGAGAGTAAAACTAACCCTAAAATGTTCTTCAATTATATAAATGTTAAAAAGTATAAATCTGAAGGTGTCGGCCCTTTAAAGAGTAATGAGGGGGGAGTCCCAGAGAGTGGCGAGGAGAAAGCAAAGCTGTTAAATATTTTTTTCTCCAATGTATTCACTGAGAAAAATAAACTGTCAGATGACATGCAGAATGTAAAAATAAATTCCCCATTAAAAGTGTCCTGTATGACCCAGGAAGAAGTACATCAGCGACTTAAAAAGATTAAAATAGACAAATCGCCAGGATCGGATGGCATACACCCCCGTATCCTAAGGGAATTAAGTAAAGTCATAGCCAGACCCTTATTTCTGATATTTGCGGACTCTATACTGACAGGGAATGTCCCACAGGACTGGCGCATGGCAAATGTGGTGCCAATATTCAAAAAGGGTCCAAAAACAGAGCCTGGAAACTATAGGCTGGTAAGTAGAGTTGAGCGAACACCTGGATGTTCGGGTTCGAGAAGTTCGGCCGAATTTCCCGGAAATGTTCGGGTTCGGGATCCGAACTCGACCCGAACCCGAACCCCATTGAAGTCAATGGGGATCCGAACTTTTCGGCACTAAAAAGGCTGTAAAATAGCCCAGGAAATGGCTAGAGGGCTGCAAAAGGCAGCAAAATGTAGGTAAATCCCCTGCAAACAAATGTGGATAGGGAAATGAATTAAAATAAAAATAAAATAAATTAAAATTAACCAATATCAATTGGAGAGCGGTCTCATGGCAGATAATCAGGCTTCATGTCATAGCAGAGAATCAGGCTTCACGTCACTCACCACTGGAACATGCCATTGTCAGAGATTTAGGCCCCGGCACCCAGACAGAGGAGAGAGGTCCCATAGCAGAGAATCAGGCTTCATGTCATAGCAGAGAATCAGGCTTCAAGTCATAGCAGAGAATCAGGCTTCATGTCATAGCAGAGAATCAGGCTTCACGTCACCCAACACTGGAACAGGCCATTGTTAGATATTTTTAGGCCCCGGCACCCAGACAGAGGAGAGAGGTCCCATAGCAGAGAATCAGGCTTCACGTCACCTACCAATGGAACAGGCCATTGTCAGATATTTAGGGCCCGGCACCCAGACAGAGGAGAGAGGTCCCATAGCAGAGAATCAGGCTTCATGTCAAAGCAGAGAATCAGGCTTCAAGTCATAGCAGAGAATCAGGCTTTATGTCATAGCAGAGAATCAGGCTTCACGTCACCCAACACTGGAACAGGCCATTGTCAGATATTTAGGGCCCGGCACCCAGACAGAGGAGAGAGGTCCCATAGCAGAGATTCAGGCTTCATGTCATAGCAGAGAATCAGGCTTCATGTCACCCAACACTGGAACAGGCCACTGTCAGATATTTTTAGGCCCCGGCACCCAGACAGAGGAGAGGTTCATTCAACTTTGGGTTGCCAAGCAATAGAATGGTAAAATGAAAATAAAAAAAGGATTGAATGAGGAAGTGCCCTGGAGTACAATAATATATGGTTAAGGGGAGGTAGTTATAAATGTCTAATCTGCACAAGGGATGGACAGGTCCTGTGGGATCCATGCTTGGTTCATTTTTATGAACGTCAGCTTGTACACATTGGCTGTAGACAGGCGGCTGCGTTTGTCTGTAATGACGCCCCCTGCCGTGCTGAATACACGTTCAGACAAAACGCTGGCCGCCGGGCAGGCCAGCACCTCCAAGGCATAAAAGGCTAGCTCTGGCCACGTGGACAATTTGGAGACCCAGAAGTTGAATGGGGCCGAACCATCAGTTAGTACGTGGAGGGGTGTGCACACGTACTGTTCCACCATGTTAGTGAAATGTTGCCTCCTGCTAACACGTTCCGTATCAGGTGGTGGTGCAGTTAGCTGTGGCGTGGTGACAAAACTTTTCCACATCTCTGTCATGCTAACCCTGCCCCTTTAGAGGAGCTGGCCGTGACACAGCTGCGTTGGCAACCTCTTGCTCCTCCTCTGCCTTCGCCTTGGGCTTCCACTTGTTCCCCTGGGACATTTGGGAATGCTCTCAGTAGCGCGTCTACCAACGTGCGCTTGTACTCGCGCATCTTCCTATCACGCTACAGTGCAGGAAGTAAGGTGGGTCTTTGTACCGGGGATCCAGCAGGGTGGCAACCCAGTAGTCCGCACACGTTAAAATGTGGGCAACTCTGCTGTCGTTGCGCAGGCACTGCAGCATGTAGTCGCTCATGTGTGCCAGGCTGCCCAGAGGTAAGGACAAGTTTTCCTCTGTGGGAGGCGTATCGTCATCATCCTGCGTTTCCCCCCAGGCACGCACCAGTGATGGGCCCGAGCTGCGTTGGGTGCCACCCCGCTGTGAACATGCTTCATCCTCATCCTCCTCCACCTCCTCCTCATCCTCGTCCTCCAGTAGTGGGCCCTGGCTGGCCACATTTGTACCTGGCCTCTGCTGTTGCAAAAAACCTCCCTCTGAGTCACTTCGAAGAGACTGGCCTGAAAGTGCTAAAAATGACCCCTCTTCCTCCTCCTTCTCCTCCTGGGCCACCTCCTCTTCCATCATCGCCCTAAGTGTTTTCTCAAGGAGACATAGAAGTGGTATTGTAACGCTGATAGCGGCGTCATCGCCACTGGCCATGTTGGTGGAGTACTCGAAACAGAGCAACAGGGCACACAGGTCTCGCATGGAGGCCCAGTCATTGGTGGTGAAATGGTGCTGTTCCGCAGTGCGACTGACCCGTGCGTGCTGCAGCTGAAACTCCACTATGGCCTGCTGCTGCTCGCACAGTCTGTCCAGCATGTGCAAGGTGGAGTTCCACCTGGTGGGCACGTCGCATATGAGGCGGTGAGCGGGAAGGCCGAAGTTACGCTGTAGCACAGACAGGCGAGCAGCGGCAGGATGTGAACGCCGGAAGAGCGCACAGACCGCCCGCACTTTAAGCAGCAGCTCTGACATGTCGGGGTAGTTGTGAATGAACTTCTGCACCACCAAATTCAGCACATGCGCCAGGCAAGGGATGTGCGTCAAACTGGCTAGTCCCAGAGCTGCAACGAGATTTCACCCATTATCGCACACCACCAGGCCGGGCTTGAGGCTCACTGGCAGCAACCACTCGTCGGTCTGTTGTTCTATACCCCGCCACAACTCCTGTGCGGTGTGGGGCCTGTCCCCCAAACATATGAGTTTCAGAATGGCCTGCTGACGTTTACCCTGTGCTGTGCTGAAGTTGGTGGTGAAGGTGTGTGGCTGACTGGATGAGCAGGTGGAAGAAGAGGAGGAGGAAGCCGAGTAGGAGGAGGAGGCAACAGGAGGCAAAGAATGTTGCCCTGCGATCCTTGGCGGCGGAAGGACGTGCGCCAAACAGCTCTCCGCCTGGGGCCCAGCCGCCACTACATTTACCCAGTGTGCAGTTAGGGAGATATAGCGTCCCTGGCCGTGCTTACTGGTCCACGTATCTGTGGTTAGGTGGACCTTGCCACAGATGGCGTTGCGCAGTGCACACTTGATTTTATCGGATACTTGGTTGTGCAGGGAAGGCACGGCTCTCTTGGAGAAGTAGTGCCGGCTGGGAACAACATACTGTGGGACAGCAAGCGACATGAGCTGTTTGAAGCTGTCTGTGTCCACCAGCCTAAATGACAGCATTTCATAGGCCAGTAGTTTAGAAATGCTGGCATTCAGGGCCAGGGATCGAGGGTGGCTAGGTGGGAATTTACGCTTTCTCTCAAATGTTTGTGAGATGGAGAGCTGAACGCTGCCGTGTGACATGGTTGAGATGCTTGGTGACGGAGGTGGTGGTGTTGGTGGTACATCCTCTGTTTGCTGGGCGGCAGGTGTCAACGATCCTCCAGAGGCGGAGGAAGAGGCCGAGGCGGCAGCAGCAGAAGAGGTAGCAGGGGGAGCCTGAGTGAGTTCCTTGTTTTTAAGGTGTTTACTCCACTGCAGTTCATGTTTTGCATGCAGGTGACTGGTCATGCAGGTTTTGCTAAGGTTCAGAACTTTAATGCCTCGCTTCAGGCTCTGATGGCACAGCGTGCAAACCACTCGGGTCTTGTCGTCAGCACATTGGTTGATAGAACTGCCACGCCAGGGTACTCCTTGAAGCTGCCTTTGGGGTGCTCGGTCCCAGATGGCGGTGGCCAGTAGCAGACGGACTCTCTTGGCGCCGGGTGTTCTGCTTTTGCCCACTGCTCCCTCTTTTGCTACGCTGTTGGCTCGGTCTCACCACTGCCTCTTCCTCCGAATTCTGAAAGTCAGTGGCACGACCTTCATTCCATGTGGGGTCTAGGACCTCATCGTCCCCTGCATCGTCTTCCACCCAGTCTTCCTCCCTGACCTCCTGTTCAGTCTGCACACTGCAGAAAGACGCAGCAGTTGGCACCTGTGTTTCGTCATCATCAGAGACGTGCTGAGGTGGTATTCCCATGTCCTCATCAGGAAACATAAGTGGTTGTGCGTTAGTGCATTCTATCTCTTCCACCCCTGGGGAAGGGCTAGGTGGATGCCCTTGAGAAACCCTGGCAGCAGAGTCTTCAAACAGCATAAGAGACTGCTGCATAACTTGAGGCTCAGACAGTTTCCCTGATATGCATGGGGGTGATGTGACAGACTGATGGGCTTGGTTTTCAGGCACCATCTGTGCGCTTTCTGCAGAAGATTGGGTGGGAGATAATGTGAACGTGCTGGATCCACTGTCGGCCACCCAATTGACTAATGCCTGTACCTGCTCAGGCCTTACCATCCTTAGAACGGCATTGGGCCCCACCAAATATCGCTGTAAATTCTGGCTGCTACTGGGACCTGAGGTAGTTGGTTCACTAGGACGTGTGGCTGTGACAGAACGGCCACGTCCTCTCCCAGCACCAGAGGGTCCACTAACACCACCACGACCATGTCCGCGTCCCTTACTAGATGTTTTCCTCATTGTTACCGTTCACCACAATAAGAAAAAAATTATTTGGCCCAATGTATTGAATTCAAATTCAGGCCTTTTTTTACAGACACCTAACACTATCTGGCTATCTATTTAGGTACCGTATTACACTAATACAGGCACAGCAGTAACGACAGATTTAGCTGAATATAAATTTTAGGCCTAGTATTTAGGCCCTGGGTGACAGGTATCGCTTTTACGGACAGAATTAGTGTTGGAAATGCACGGTAGCGTGTGAAGTTATTGAGGATGACCCTATCCGCACCTTAAATCTAATATACCCTTTTATGGATCGATTTAAACTTGGCCTGATACAGCAGAAAAAAATTATTTAGGGAATTGCTAAGTTGGGAATTGTATTCAACCCAGAACAAAAACTGTGCTTCGGCAGACAGCAGACAGTATTACAATTGGCTAGCCACAGCTGAAACACCAGATTTAGGGTACTGCTATTTTGGCCAATTGTATTTTACCCCTCAATAAAATAGCAAGCACAGCCAAGCCCCTGATGTAGGATATAGCAAAAAAATAACCACACTATTGATGGTTAAATGGACTTGGTGGCAGCTTGTGCTGGCGCACCACATGACACAAAATGGCCGCCGATCACCCAAGAAAAAAGTGACATAAAAATGCTCTGGGCAGCCTAAAAACAGTGAGCAATTAAATAGCAGCAGTTCAATGATCCACAGCTGCAGATCGATCACTGAATGAAGTCTTTTGGAGGAGTTAATCTGCCTAATCTCGCCCTAACAGCAGCTGCAACCTCTCCCTACACTGATCAGAGCAGAGTAACGTGCGGCGCTATGTGACTCCAGCTTAAATAGAGGCTGGGTCACATGCTGCACTGGCCAATCACAGCCATGCTAATAGTAGGCATGGCTGTGATGGCCTCTTGGGGCAAGTAGTATGACGCTTGTTGATTGGCTGCTTTGTAGCCTTTCAAAAAGCACCAAGAAAGCGCAGAACACCGAACCCGAACCCAGACTTTTATGAAAATGTTCGGGTTCGGGTCCGTGTCACGGACACCCCAAAATTCGGTACGAACCCGAACTATACAGTTCGGGTTCGCTCATCCCTATATATAATATAAAAAGTTATAGGAGCTATTTATATCATATATGGTTGAGGGTTTTATGTGGGGAGGGGGTGGTGTTTCATATGTCTTAGCACTTTATTTCAACCCTCAACCATATATAATATAAAAAGTTATAGGAGCTATTTATATCATATATGGTTGAGGGTTTTATGTGGGGGGGTGTTTCACATGTCTTTGCACTTTATTTCAACCCTCAACCATATATAATATAAAAAGATGTGGGAGCTATTTATATCATATATGGTTGAGGGTTTTATTTGTGTGTGTGTGGGGGGGGGGGTTGTATAGAATAATATGGCCATATATTATATTGATTTTATAACTAGATTAGGACAATAAATATACGTTGGTGTATAGTGGAAGTTATTAAAAATATTTTTCCAATCTCTACCTATACAGAAAGAAATCCCCTTGTTTACGTCGGGACAGGGGACAGCCCATTCAGCTTGCAGCCGGCTGAGGAAACAGCGAACACGTCACTGGGATCGGCGCATGCCCAGTGACGCTGTTGAAGCTGTTGCCCTCAGTCGTCTTATCATAGCGCAGGCGCCGGAAATCGCCGGCACTGCGCCTTCGCGGTATTTCGGATGCGGGCGAGAGGAGGTTCGGGGTGTTTGCCGCAGAGCGCGGCGCTGGGGGGGATGGGGGCTAGAGCACTTAGCCGCGCCTCTGGGAGGCGATTTAGCTGAACTTGGAGGAGTTCTTCGTTTTCAAATTTCGGCGGGCACGGCACTTCAGAGGGGCGTTCATGGGCACCATGGAGAAAGAATAACGCCCCTCTGGGCTCCTTACAGCTTCATTTGAATATCATAAAAAGCGTTTTTTTGAAGAAATGACAAGACACAGAATAAAAAGAACAAGACATATGGAAATAAGGTACTTTATTACACATGGATTCATGAAAAAATTATTTTGCTAATATGCTAGTGACAGATTCCCTTTAACGCTTGAATTGTGGCTGTCCATGTGCCGGGGATTTCCAATGGCATTGCTGATGCTCTTTTTTGTTTACAGTGAGAGCGTTTTCGTCAGCTGGCCCCAGAAGCGAATGCAGAAGGATTGGTGTGTCCGGAGTCCCTGTGGGAGCTCTTGGAGGTATGGTAGTGGGACTTTTGAGGAATTCTTTGAGCGAGGGGACTTGGCGAGCTTATGATCGGGCGTGGCGTAGTTCGGAACAGTGGTGTGGGGAGTTGGAAGTGAGAGTGGATTCCGGAGAGGTACCTTTGCTGTTATTTATTGGGAGTGTCAAGGAAAAGGGTTGGTTGGTATCTCAGATAAATAGTTGTATGGCGGGTTTGGCGTTTGGTTTTAAGTTACAGGGTTTTCAGGATGTTACTAAAGCGTTTTGAAGGGGTGTAGGCGGAGTAGGCGGACAGTGGATTCTAGATGGCCAGTGTCTTTTGTGTTACTGTTACACTTAGGTGCTCAAGTGGATTAGGTATGTAGGACACCTAGCGAGGGGCGGTTGTTTAGATTGGCATTTTCCCTGGCCTTTTTTGGAGCATTTCGTTTGGGGGAATTAGTTTGTAAGAGCATGCGTGAGGGTGGTTTGTTTGGAAAAGATGTGGATCTGTATGGGGACAGGCTGGTGGTTCGTATTCATTTTCCAAAACGGACAGGGAGGGTAGGGGTTGTTTTGTCACATTGTTTGAGGTTTCTGGGTGTGTAGTATGTCCGGTTAAGTGCATGAGGGCGTACAGGTTGGGCTCGAGTCTTGTGGGAGGCCCTCTTCTTAGACATGAGGATTGGTCATTTTTGTCTCAATTCCAATTTGTAGCGGTGTTCAAGAAGTGCTTGAGAGCTTTGGGAATGGACTCTGGAGATTTTACGGGTCATGCCTTTCGTATCGGTGTGGCCACGGTGGCAGCTCGATTATGCATGATTGATGAGGTGATAAAAAGGATTGGTAGGTGGGAATCAGCCCATTTTAGGTCGTATTTGAGGTTGGCTGTTATGTGAGGGTTTGGGGTTTTGTAATTAATATGGGTGTTTGTTTTTTGTGTTTCAGGGACCACGGCGGCACTTGTTTGGATTTTAGGCCATTCCTTTGTGTTTTGGGGGGCGCTGAGAGCTGATGTGCGACCGAACGGGCGGCAATTGGGGCTGGAGCGGGAAGTGGCGGTAATTAGGTGGCTTGGGTGTAGAGGTACAGACCAAAAGTTTGGACACACCTTCTCATTCAAAGAGTTTTCTTTATTTTCATGACTATGAAGGCATCAAAACTATGAATTAACACATGTGGAATTATATACATAACAAACAAGTGTGAAACAACAGAAAATATGTCATATTCTAGGTTCTTCAAAGTAGCCACCTTTTGCTTTGATTACTGCTTTGCACACTCTTGGCATTCTCTTGATGAGCTTCAAGAGGTTGTCCCCTGTCAGGTTTAATAAGTGGGATTTCTTGCCTTATAAATGGGGTTGGGACCATCAGTTGCGTTGAGGAGAAGTCAGGTGGATATACAGCTGATAGTCCTACTGAATAGACTGTTAGAATTGGTATTATGGCAAGAAAAAAGCAGCTAAGTAATGCGCGGTTGGATAGGGCCCCCGACGTCCTAGTGTCACATGTTGGGGGTAATGACTTGGGTGTTAGGCCCTGTAGAGAGCTGATCAGGGAAATTATATTCAATCTTTTGCGTTTGTGGTCCCTTTTCCCGACCCTGATAACTGTGTGGTCAGATATTGTGCAGTGGAAGTCTTGGTGGGAGGCGAGATCGGTGGAGCGGGTGAATAAG
Source organism: Bufo bufo (assembly GCF_905171765.1). Classification (NCBI taxonomy): domain Eukaryota; kingdom Metazoa; phylum Chordata; class Amphibia; order Anura; family Bufonidae; genus Bufo; species Bufo bufo. The sequence continues at coordinate 26,561,818 of NC_053389.1, read as the reverse complement.
GCCAGGATTAAGTTGAATAGGGCAATTGGGTATCCCGAATTGGAGGCTGGTAGCGGTGGTTTTTGGCGAAAGGATGGGGTACACCTGAACGCAGTTGGTATAGATTTATGGTCACTGGGTTTACAGGGTGGTATTGAGAGGGCGTTGAGGTTGTGGAGGAACGCGCAAGCTTAAGGACGGTAAAGTCAAGCTGTGCGTTGTTGCCGGTGGGAGGTCCTAGAAGCTGGTGGTAAAGGATGGTATAGGTGAATGGGAGGGCCTCAATGGGGGCTGGACTCTCATAGGTTGAGCACCTGATTGGTTTGGAGAGGCGTCCATCAGTTGGTGACTCCGAGCTGGTGTTACACGGCTGGAGGCAAGATGGAATCGCCATGGTGGTTGTTTATGGAGGTTTAATTTTTGGGGCTTCTACGACCTCCCTCGTCAGGTTTATTGTTAATATTAATGTTATTTATGTTATATATTTTATTTATTAATAAAAAGGCTGCTGTGGCCGATTTATTCCGAACAGTGGCTGTGTGTTTCTTTTGGGGGGGAATAAGGGGAGCTGGTGGAATCCACAGTTGGGGTGGGGGGGCCCATAGAATAACCAATAACCTACTCAAGTGAAGACGGATGGGACGAAGTTGCAGGGAGGACGACATGAGAGGTGTTGGTAAGTAGGGCCCGGGTAGTTAAGGGTTAAGGCTGCTAGTGCAGGGGATGAGGGGGAGTGGTCAGTGGGGGTTGGATGGAGGAATGAAACAGGAGAGTGTGCTGGGAGCGGGTGCCATTTTGAGGGAGCAGAGCAAGGAAGCAAACTCCCTCCCTCCCTCCCTAGGTATTGGCAGATGTTTATGGGTTGAGTGTTTTAATTTATATATATATAAAAAAAAAATGTAATTCAATCACCGAGATGGTTTGGTGGGCAGGGTGTGTGAGGTTTTTGTGGCATTTATTGTCGCAGCAGTCGTGGCGGTGGGAGGTCCTAGAAGCTGGTGGTACAGGATGGTATAGGTAAATGGGAGGGCCTCAATGGGGGCTGGACTCTCATAGGTTGAGCACCTGTGGTTGGTTCGAAGAGGCCTCCCTCATCAGGTTTATTGTTAATATTAATGTTATTTATGTTATATATTTTATTTATTAATAAAACGGCTGCTGTGGCCGATTTAATCCGAACAGTGGCTGTGTGTTTCTTTTGGGGGGAATAACCAATAACCTACTCATGATGGCGATTACTCAGAAATTAAGTTTATGGCAATAGAGATGGTTCCCCATCTTAAAAGAGGAGGGGACTGGGACAACAGGATATTGCAGAGGGAGATGTGGTGGATATTTGAATTAAAAACAGTCAAACCTAAGGGCTTAAATGAGCAGTTATCATTTTGCTGCTACATTTAATATAATATTTTATTCCGGGTTAATTTGAAATCCCTCTGCAAGTAATGTTATCATTTTCAACCTTTGTCCCTGGGGCCCCGTGACAAATTATTTGTTTTATGTTGAGCTTCACTGTATATACCTTACCAGTTTATTGATTGTTAACTTGCTGTTTAAATATCCTTATTGCGCTATAACTATCAGTCCACATTGCGCAATCTCGTAAACCAGTACTAGTTTGTACAGGTTCGGCTCCAGGTTCATGTGGGTCCTTGGGCAATAAAGTCTCAGTGGGCCCCCTTGTGGCATTTTGCACGCCGCTTACAGCAATGAAACTGCATGTATTATAGATTAAATACCTTACACAGAGCGGATATACAGTACAGACCAAAAGTTTGGGCACACCTTCTCATTCAAAGAGTTTTCTTTATTTTCATGACTATGAAAATTGTAGATTCACACTGAAGACATCAAAACTATGAATTAACACATGTGGAATTATATACATAACAAACAAGTGTGAAACAACTGAAAATATGTCATATTCTAGGTTCTTCAAAGTAGCCACCTTTTGCTTTGATTACTGCTTTGCACACTCTTGGCATTCTCTTGATGAGCTTCAAGAGGTAGTCCCCTGAAATGGTTTTCACTTCACAGGTGTGCCCTGTCAGGTTTAATAAGTGGGATTTCTTGCCTTATAAATGGGGTTGGGACCATCAGTTGTGTTGAGGAGAAGTCAGGTGGATACACAGCTGATAGTCCTACTGAATAGACTGTTAGAATTTGTATTATGGCAAGAAAAAAGCAGCTAAGTAAAGAAAAACGAGTGGCCATCATTACTTTAAGAAATGAAGGTCAGTCAGTCAGCCGAAAAATTGGGAAAACTTTGAAAGTAAGGGCTATTTGACCATGAAGGAGAGTGATGGGGTGCTGCACCAGATGACCTGGCCTCCACAGTCACCGGACCTGAACCCAATCGAGATGGTTTGGGGTGAGCTGGACCGCAGAGTGAAGGCAAAAGGGCCAACAAGTGCTAAGCATCTCTGGGAACTCCTTCAAGACTGTTAGAAGACCATTTCAGGGGACTACCTCTTAAAGCTCATGAAGAGAATGCCAAGAGTGTGCAAAGCAGTAATCAAAGCAAAAAGGGCTACTTTGAAGAACCTAGAATATGACATATTTTCAGTTGTTTCACACTTGTTTGTTATGTATACAATTCCACATGTGTTAATTCATAGTTTTGATGCCTTCATAGTCATGAAAATAAAGAAAACTCTTTGAATGAGAAGGTGTGTCCAAACTTTTGGTCTGTACTGTATGTGAATCAGTCCTTATGTGCCTACTTTTATTTTCTACCCAGTGTTTCAGTCCCTCAGGTATACTCACAGATATGTGCCTCCTCACAGTAGATATGCCAAGATATGCCCGCTTCATAGTAGATATGCCAAGATATGTGCCCCATCACAGTAGATATGCCAAGATATTTGCCCCCTAACAGTAGATATACCAAGATATGTCCCCCCCTCACAGTAGATATGCCAAGATATGTGCCCCCTTCACAGTAGATATTCCAAAATATGTGCCCCCTTCACAGTAGATATTCCAAAATATGTGCCCCCTCACAGTTGATATGCCAAGATATGTGCCCTCTCACAGTAGATATGCCAAGATATGTTCCCCCTCACAGTAGATGTGCCAAGATATGTGCCCTCTCACAGTACATATGCCAAGATATGTGCCCCTCACAGTAGATATCCAAAATATGTGCCCCCTCACAGTTGATATGCCAAGATGTGTGCCCCCTTCACAGTAGATATGCCAAGATATGTGCTCTCTTACGGTAGATATGCAAATATATGTGCCCAGTGCCCTCTTCACAGTGGTTATGAAAAAAACAAACAATAAATACTCGTCGCCTCAGTCACCTGGCTCCTCCCATGATCTGCGCTGCCCATCAGCAGCAGCAGGATGATGTGTGAGGACATCGTGCTGCTGCTGCTGCTGTGGAGCGCTTGCGGCTCAATGGTGGAGTGGGGAGCAAACAGTTCCCTGCTTTAGTGGCGAGCCTACAGTGTTTGGCACTCGGGGCGGGTCCTTTCTCTGGCACCCCACCCCCTACTTTAAAAAAAATTTGTACCCCCTCACAGTGGTATTGCCCT